>NC_079190.1:38658043-38909543 GCF_029499605.1 Hyla sarda | reverse complement strand
CAGTGGGGTGTTATGGGGGTCATGAGAGATGCAGTGGGGTGTTATGGGGGTCATGAGAGATGCAGGAGGGGTGTTATGGGGGTCATGAGAGATGCAGGAGGGGTGTTATGGGGGTCATGAGAGATTCAGGGGGTGTTATGGGGGTCATGAGAGATGCAGGGGGTGTTATGGGGGTCATGAGAGATGCAGGGGGGTGTTATGGGGATCATGAGAGATGCAGGAGGAGTGTTATGGGGATCATGAGAGATGCAGGAGGAGTGTTATGGGGATCATGAGAGATGCAGGGGGGTGTTATGGGGGTCATGAGAGATGCAGGGGGTGTTATGGGGGTCATGAGAGATGCAGTGGGGTGTTATGGGGGTCATGAGAGATGCAGGGGGGTGTTATTGGGGTCATGAGAGATGCAGGGGGTGTTATGGGGATCATGAGAGATGCAGTGGGGTGTTATGGGGGTCGTGAGAGATGCAGGGGGTGTTATGGGGGTCGTGAGAGATGCAGGAGGGGTGTTATGGGGGTCGTGAGAGATGCAGGAGGGGTGTTATGGGGGTCGTGAGAGATGCAGGAGGGGTGTTATGGGGGTCATGAGAGATTCAGGGGGTGTTATGGGGGTCATGAGAGATGCAGGAGGGGTGTTATGGGGGTCATGAGAGATTCAGGGGGTGTTATGGGGGTCATGAAAATGCAGGGGGTGTTATGGGGGTCATGAGAGATGCAGGGGGGTGTTATGGGGGTCATGAGAGATGCAGGGGGGTGTTATGGGGGTCATGAGAGATGCAGGGGGGTGTTATGGGGGTCATGAGAGATGCAGGGGGGTGTTATGGGGGTCATGAGAGATGCAGGGGGGTGTTATGGGGGTCATGAGAGATGCAGGGGGGTGTTATGGGGGTCATGAGAGATGCAGGGGGGTGTTATGGGGGTCATGAGAGATGCAGGAGGGGTGTTATGGGGGTCATGAGAGATGCAGGAGGGGTGTTATGGGGGTCATGAGAGGTGCAGGGGGGTGTTATGGGGGTCATGAGAGGTGCAGGGGGGTGTTATGGGGGTCATGAGAGGTGCAGGGGGGTGTTATGGGGGTCATGAGAGGTGCAGGGGGGTGTTATGGGGGTCATGAGAGGTGCAGGGGGGTGTTATGGGGGTCATGAGAGGTGCAGGGGGGTGTTATGGGGGTCATGAGAGGTGCAGGGGGTGTTATGGGGGTCATGAGAGGTGCAGGGGGGTGTTATGGGGGTCATGAGAGGTGCAGGGGGGTGTTATGGGGGTCATGAGAGGTGCAGGGGGGTGTTATGGGGGTCATGAGAGGTGCAGGGGGGTGTTATGGGGGTCATGAGAGGTGCAGGGGGGTGTTATGGGGTCATGAGAGGTGCAGGGGGGTGTTATGGGGGTCATGAGAGGTGCAGGGGGGTGTTATGGGGGTCATGAGAGGTGCAGGGGGGTGTTATGGGGGTCATGAGAGGTGCAGGGGGGTGTTATGGGGGTCATGAGAGGTGCAGGGGGGTGTTATGGGGGTCATGAGAGGTGCAGGGGGGTGTTATGGGGGTCATGAGAGGTGCAGGGGGGTGTTATGGGGGTCATGAGAGGTGCAGGGGGGTGTTATGGGGGTCATGAGAGGTGCAGGGGGGTGTTATGGGGGTCATGAGAGGTGCAGGGGGGTGTATGGGGGTCATGAGAGATGCAGGGGGTGGTGTTAATGGGGGTCATGAGAGATGCAGGGGGTGGTGTTATGGGGGTCATGAGAGATGCAGGGGGTGGTGTTATGGGGGTCATGAGAGATGCAGGGGGTGGTGTTATGGGGGTCATGAGAGATGCAGGGGGTGGTGTTATGGGGGTCATGAGAGATGCAGGGGGTGGTGTTATGGGGGTCATGAGAGATGCAGGGGGTGGTGTTATGGGGGTCATGAGAGATGCAGGGGGTGGTGTTATGGGGGTCATGAGAGATGCAGGAGGGTGTTATGGGGGTCATGAGAGATGCGGGAGGGGTGTTATGGGGGTCATGAGAGATGCGGGAGGGGTGTTATGGGGGTCATGAGAGATGCGGGGGTGGTGTTATGGGGGTCATGAGAGATGCAGGGGGTGGTGTTATGGGGGTCATGAGAGATGCAGTGGGGTGTTATGGGGGTCATGAGAGATGCAGGAGGGGTGTTATGGGGGTCATGAGAGATGCAGGATGGGTGTTATGGGGGTCATGAGAGATGCAGGAGGGGTGTTATGGGGGTCATGAGAGATGCAGGAGGGGTGTTATGGGGGTCATGAGAGATGCAGGAGGGGTGTTATGGGGGTCATGAGAGATGCAGGGGGGGGTGTTATGGGGATCATGAGAGATGCAGGGGGGTGTTATGGGGGTCATGAGAGATGCAGGGGGGTGTTATGGGGGTCATGAGAGATGCAGGGGGGTGTTATGGGGGTCATGAGAGATGCAGTGGGGTGTTATGGGGGTCATGAGAGATGCAGTGGGGTGTTATGGGGGTCATGAGAGATGCAGGAGGGGTGTTATGGGGGTCATGAGAGATGCAGGAGGGGTGTTATGGGGGTCATGAGAGATTCAGGGGGTGTTATGGGGGTCATGAGAGATGCAGGGGGTGTTATGGGGGTCATGAGAGATGCAGGGGGGTGTTATGGGGATCATGAGAGATGCAGGAGGAGTGTTATGGGGATCATGAGAGATGCAGGAGGAGTGTTATGGGGATCATGAGAGATGCAGGGGGGTGTTATGGGGGTCATGAGAGATGCAGGGGGTGTTATGGGGGTCATGAGAGATGCAGTGGGGTGTTATGGGGGTCATGAGAGATGCAGGGGGGTGTTATTGGGGTCATGAGAGATGCAGGGGGTGTTATGGGGGTCGTGAGAGATGCAGGGGGTGTTATGGGGGTCGTGAGAGATGCAGGAGGGGTGTTATGGGGGTCGTGAGAGATGCAGGAGGGGTGTTATGGGGGTCGTGAGAGATGCAGGGGGTAGTGTTATGGAGGTCGTGAGAGATGCAGGAGGGGTGTTATGGGGGTCGTGAGAGATGCAGGAGGGGTGTTATGGGGGTCATGAGAGATGCAGGGGGGTGTTATGGGGGTCATGAAAGGTGCCCCCCCCTGCACCTCTCCTCATCACCCCCCCCCCCGGTTATAATAGTGATGAGGAGAGGTTTGGCGGGGGGTTATGGGGATGATGAGGACACAGAGGATAAGAGGGGGTGTATATGTATATATGATGTGTATGCATGTGTGGCAGTATTGTATTCAGTGGATACAGTGTGGAGCAGCATTATATTCAGGGTACAGTGTGTGGCAGCATTATATTCAGGGTACAGTGTGTGGCAGTATTATATTCAGGGGCACACTGTGTGGAAGCATTATATTCAGGGTACAGTGTGTGGCAGTATTATATTCAGGGTACAGTGTGTGGCAGTATTATATTCAGGGGTACAGTGTGTGGAAGCATTATATTCAGTGGATACAGTGTGTGGCAGCATTATAGTCAGGGTACAGTGTGTGGCAGCATTATAGTCAGGGTACAGTGTGTGGCAGCATTATATTCAGGGTACAGTGTGTGGCAGCATTATATTCAGGGTACAGTGTGTGGCAGCATTATATTCAGGGGTACAGTGTGTGGAAGCATTATATTCAGGGTACAGTGTGTGGCAGTATTATATTCAGGGTACAGTGTGTGGCAGCATTATAGTCAGGGTACAGTGTGTGGCAGGATTATATTCAGGGTACAGTGTGTGGCAGGATTATATTCAGGGTACAGTGTGGGGCAGTATTATATTCAGGGGTACAGTGTGTGGAAGCATTATATTCAGGGTACAGTGTGTGGCAGTATTATAGTCAGGGTACAGTGTGTGGCAGCATTATATTCAGGGTACAGTGTGTGGCAGTATTATATTCAAGGTACAGTGTGAGGCAGCATTATATTCAGGGTACAGTGTGTGGCAGCATTATATTCAGGGTACAGTGTGTGGCAGTATTATATTTAGGGGGTACAATGTGTGGCAGGATTATATTCAGGGTACAGTGTGGGGCAGTATTATATTCAGGGGTACAGTGTGTGGAAGCATTATATTCAGGGTACAGTGTGGCAGTATTATATTCAGTGGATACAGTGTGGAGTAGCATTATAGTCAGGGTACAGTGTGTGGAAGCATTATATTCAGGGTACAGTGTGTGGCAGCATTATAGTCAGGGTACAGTGTGTGGCAGCATTATAGTCAGGGTACAGTGTGTGGCAGTATTATATTCAAGGTACAGTGTGAGGCAGCATTATATTCAGGGTACAGTGTGTGGCAGTATTATATTCAGGGTACAGTGTGTGGCAGTATTATATTCAAGGTACAGTGTGAGGCAGCATTATATTCAGGGTACAGTGTGGGGCAGTATATTATTTAAAGTACACTTTCTGGCAAGGTTATAATGATTACTGTCTTCATGCAGAGGATGAGGATCTGCTGACAGTGAGGTGCCAATGATGCCTGGATGTCAGACTCTGCAGAGAAGATGGAGCTGGAGGAAGACCTGGTCTCTGGACCAGATGAAGAAGAAAAGATAACAGAGAAGATATCACTCAAGTCAGAAGACGTCACTCAGGTCACTGATATCATTGTGTTTTCTTCTGACTGTCCCATCAGAGCTGTAGTCACTTGTAAGTTCTGCAGTGATGAGGGGTAAAACTGTGTCCATTCTGTGTCTCTTCAGCTGTTACAAAACTACAACTCCCATTGCCAGAGGCTTTCCAGAATGATGGGAGTTTTAGCTTTCCAACAGCTGGAGAACCACTTTAACCGAGGTGATCGGTGGGGTTCTCAGCAGTCAAACCCCCACCAAAAAAAATGGCCCTGGGGGGGGGGGGGGGTCTGGACAGGGGGTATGGGTAGGGAACACTGCTGCACCTAATGTGGGGGGAACACTGCCTACCTAATGTGGGGGGAACACTGCCTACCTAATGTGGGGGAACTCTGCTGCACCTAATGTGGGGGGAACACTACGGCACCTAATGTGCGTCGTATTGATGTTCGCTCACGTTGCGCTTCCAGAAGCGCTTCCGTTACTATGTCCCAACGCCGGCCCTAGAGCGGGACGTGCGTCAACATCAAAGGGTGGGGGGGGGGGCTTCATGTCCATTTTGCTTGGGGCCCCCAAATTCCTTCAAATGGCCCTGATAGTCCCCCACATTAGGTGCAGTATAGTTCCCCCACATTAGGTGCAGTATAGTTCCCCCACATTAGGTGCAGTATAGTTCCCCACATTAGGTGCAGTATAGTCCCACACATTGGTGCATTATAGCTCTCCACATTAGGTGCAGTATAGTTCTCCACATTAGGTGCAGTATAGTTCTCCACATTAGGTTGGCAGTATATTTCCCCCACATTAGGTTGGCAGTATAGTTCCCCCACATTAGGTTGGCAGTATAGTTCCCCCACATTAGGTTGGCAGTATAGTTCACCATATTAGGTGCAGTATAATTCCCCACATTAGGTGCAGTATACAGTAGTTCCCCCCCACATTAGGTGCAGTATAATTCCCCACATTAGGTGCAGTATACAGTAGTTCCCCCACATTAGGTGCAGTATACAGTAGTTCCCCCACATTAGGTGCAGTATACAGTAGTTCCCCCTCATTAGGTGTAGTATAATTCCCCCCTTTAGGTGCAGTATACAGTAGTTCCCCACATTAGGTGCAGTATACAGTAGTTCCCCCACATTAGGTTCAGTATACAGTAGTTCCCCCACATTAGGTGCAGTGTAGTTCCCCCACATTAGGTGCAGTGTAGTTCCCCCACATTAGGTGCAGTGTAGTTCCCCCACATTAGGTGCAGTGTAGTTCCCCCACATTAGGTGCAGTGTAGTTCCCCCACATTAGGTGCAGTGTAGTTCCCCCACATTAGGTGCAGTGTAGTTCCCCCACATTAGGTGCAGTGTAGTTCCCCCACATTAGGTGCAGTGTAGTTCCCCCACATTAGGTGCAGTGTAGTTCCCCCACATTAGGTGCAGTGTAGTTCCCCCACATTAGGTGCAGTGTAGTTCCCCCACATTAGGTGCAGTATAGTTCCCCCACATTAGGTGCAGTATAGTTCCCCCACATTAGGTGCAGTGTAGTTCCCCACATTAGGTGCAGTGTAGTTCCCCCACATTAGGTGCAGTGTAGTTCCCCCACATTAGGTGCAGTATAGCTCTCCACATTAGGTGCAGTATAGCTCTCCACATTAGGTGCAGTATAGTTCTCCACATTAGGTGCAGTATAGTTCTCCACATTAGGTGCAGTATAGTTCCCCCACATTAGGTGCAGTATAGTTCCCCCACATTAGGTGCAGTATAGTTCCCCCACATTAGGTGCAGTATAGTTCCCCCACATTAGGTGCAGTATAGTTCCCCCACATTAGGTGCAGTATAGTTCCCCCACATTAGGTGCAGTGTAGTTCCCCCACATTAGGTGCAGTGTAGTTTCCCACATTAGGTGCAGTGTAGTTCCCCCACATTAGGTGCAGTGTAGTTCCCCCACATTAGGTGCAGTATAGCTCTCCACATTAGGTGCAGTATAGTTCTCCACATTAGGTGCAGTATAGTTCTCCACATTAGGTGCAGTATAGTTCCCCCACATAAGTTTGGCAGTATAGTTCCCCCACATTAGGTTGGCAGTATAGTTCCCCCACATTAGGTGCAGTATAGTTCACCACATTAGGTGCAGTATAGTCTCCCACATTAGGTGCAGTATACAGTAGTCCCTCCACATTAGGTGCAGTATACAGTAGTTTCCCACATTAGGTGCAGTATACAGTAGTTCCCCACATTAGGTGCAGTATACATTAGTTCCCCACATTAGGTGCAGTATACATTAGTTCCCCACATTAGGTGCAGTATACAGTAGTCCCCCCACATTAGGTGCAGTATACAGTAGTTCCCCACATTAGGTGCAGTATACAGTAGTTCCCCCACATTAGGTGCAGTATACAGTAGTTCCCCCACATTAGGTGCAGTATACAGTAGTTCCCCCACATTAGGTGCAGTATACAGTAGTTGCCCAACATTAGGTGCAGTATAATTCCCCACATTAGGTGCAGTATACAGTAGTTCCCCCACATTAGGTGCAGTATACAGTAGTTCCCCCACATTAGGTGCAGTATACAGTAGTTCCCCCACATTAGGTGGAGTATACAGTAGTTCCCCACATTAGGTGGAGTATACAGTAGTCCCCCCACATTAGGTGCAGTATACAGTAGTCCCCCCACATTAGGTGCAGTATACAGTAGTCCCCCCACATTAGGTGCAGTATACAGTAGTCCCCCCACATTAGGTGCAGTATACAGTAGTCTCCACACATTAGGTGCAGTATACAGTAGTCCCCCCCACATTAGGTGCAGTATACAGTAGTCCCCCCACATTAGGTGCAGTATACACTAGTCCCCCCACATTAGGTGCAGTATACAGTAGTCCCCCCACATTAGGTGCAGTATACAGTAGTTGCCCCACAGTAGGTGCAGTATAATTCCCCACATTAGGTGCAGTATACAGTAGTTCCCCCACATTAGGTGTGTAGTATACAGTAGTTCCCCCACATTAGGTGCAGTATAATTCCCCACATTAGGTGCAATATACAGTAGTTCCCCCACATTAGGTGCAGTATACAGTAGTTCCCCCACATTAGGTGCAGTATACAGTAGTTCCCCCGCATTAGGTGCAGTATAATTCCCCCCATTAGGTGCAGTATACAGTAGTTCCCCACATTAGGTGCAGTATACAGTAGTTCCCCCACATTAGGTGCAGTATACAGTAGTTCCCCCACATTAGGTGCAGTATAATTCCCCACATTAGGTGCAGTATACAGTAGTTCCCCCACATTAGGTGCAGTATACAGTAGTTCCCCCACATTAGGTGCAGTATACAGTAGTTCCCCCGCATTAGGTGCAGTATAATTCCCCCACATTAGGTGCAGTATAGTTCCCCCACATTAGGTGCAGTATAATTCCCCACATTAGGTGCAGTATACAGTAGTTCCCCCACATTAGGTGCAGTATACAGTAGTTCCCCCGCATTAGGTGCAGTATAATTCCCCCACATTAGGTGCAGTATAGTTCCCCCACATTAGGTGCAGTATAGTTCCCCCACATTAGGTGCAGTATAGTTCCCCCACATTAGGTGCAGTATAGTTCCCCCACATTAGGTGCAGTATAGTTCCCCCACATTAGGTGCAGTATAGTTCCCCCACATTAGGTGCAGTATAGTTCCCCCACATTAGGTGCAGTACAGTTCCCCCACATTAGGTGCACTATAATTCCACCACATTAGGTGCAGTATAATTCCCCACATTAGGTGCAGTATAGTTCCCCCACATTAGGTGCAGTATAGTTCCCCCACATTAGGTGCACTATAATTCCACCACATTAGGTGCAGTATAGTTCCACCACATTAGGTGCAGTATAGTTCCCCCACATTAAGTGCAGTATGTTCCCCTACAGACATACAGCCTTCAGCCATATACAGTGTATGGATGGAGGCTGTATGCCTGTTTACTGCCCCACTTGAGTATTCCGACCACCGCTCCTGGGTCACGATCTACTGCTATGGCCTATGGGCCATCCCGGTCACGATCTACTGCTATGGCCTATGGGCCATCCCGGGAGCAGCGGTCGGAACACTGAAGATGACCGCAGGTCACTTACCATACCCGCGCGTCCTCCTCACTGCTGCGCTCTGCTGTACTGTTGCTATGGGCGCACGCACGTGATGTCAGTGCCGTCACTGCGTGCGCTTCCTCCCAACGGCCCCAGCGTTTTTAAAGTTAACGCGGGGCCGCTATGAAGTAAACGGGGCATCCTTGTGTCCTGAAAAGATTTTTCGGGACACAGGGATGTCCCGAATGTGACGGGGCCCCCCTGCGGGCACGGGGGCCCGGAGCTGGTCACTGTTTTAAAGTGGCCACGGCCGGACTGCTAATCTTTAACAAGAAGCCAACGCTGCGGCCACTTTAAAAAAGTTGCCCCCCCCCCCTACTGAGCAGCCGGCAGTGGGCCCCCTGGGGGATGGGGGCCCTAGGCAATTGCCTGGTTTGCCCCGCCCTAACACCGGCCCTGCTTATAATGAAAAATGGCAGCAATGTTTTAAAAAGGTTATGTGTGAAAATCCGGTATATTGAGAGCAATATTACCAATAATGCCAGTATACAAGGAGGAAAATTATCACCATACATATTTCCATGATACTGTTACTGACCAAATCCTGTATTCTGAGAGTAATATTACCAATAATACCAGTATACAAGGAGGAATATTATCCCCATACATATTACCATCATACTGTTACTAGCCAAATCCTGTATACTGAGACCAATATTACCAGTATACAAGGAGGAATATTATGCCCATACATATTACCGTGATACTGTTACTGACCAAATCCTGTAAACTGAGATTGAAATGATCAATATCAGTATACAAGGGACAAGTAATACCGCCACATCATGACCAGTATCACCGCAGAATGACTAATATCCCCACACTGCTACTGAAAAAAATCCACTCGGCAAAGACCAAGGTTAACTCCATACAGTGATCATATACAGATAGATACCAACACTACAAAGGTGCCCCCCTTCCCTCTCCCCTTCTTAGCTAAGTAAATGTTCAGCCTTAATAAATTAGGTAGGTAGGCAGGCTTCTTCCCACTTCTACCTCCATTCCACATTAGGCTGTATTCACCCCACGATTGTTACATACGGGACCGGATCCGATAGGGATATTTGAAAACCAGGCACTCCCGTATCTCAGCCGGACCCGGCCCCCATCTCATCTCATTTGAATGAGCCGACCGGAGTCAAATAGTGACTCCGGTCGGCTTATTTTTGCCCCATATCCGGTTTTGTGACCAGACTTAAAACCTTGGTATACTACAGTTTTAAGTACGGTCACAAATCTGGATACGGGGCAAAACTGAGCCGACTGGAGTCATTATCTGACTCCGGTCGGCTCATTCAAACGAGATGTGGGCCGGGTCCGGCTGAGATACCGGAGCGCCTGGTTTTCACATCTCCCAGCCAGATCCGGTTTGTAACAATTGTGGTGTGAATGCAGCCTTAGCTAGATATATCTCTCTCCACCCAGGGCAGAACTGGGGCTAAAAACCAACCCTGAAAAAATGATCATACCAGCCCCACAGCATTGTGTCATTGTGGCAGCCGCCGGCAGCAGGGAAGGGACAGGGAAGCCTGACATTTGATTTGCCAGGCCTCCATAAGAAAGCTATGTTGTGGCAGAAATGTGGTATTAACGCTTGGGGAAGACAGTATAAAAAAACCCTCTCTTCCTTGCTCTTGCGCTACCGCCAGAATCACGAAATTCAGTTCCCAGTGTCCAGCGCTTCTGGGTTAGGTGACGTTACACAGCTGCTCATTCAGTTATGGGCCGAAGCAATGTCCAGCCTCAGCCTCTGATTGGATGGCTAGTTATATGACGTCACCTGACCCGGAAGTGCCAGATACCAGGAACACAATTCCAGTAGTAGTGCAGAAGCGAGGAATTTAACTGTATAGGGACTAGGGCTACAAACTGTGGACTGCTAGTTGTTCCAAAAATGGTCTGGGCATGCTGGGAGTTGTAGTTTTGCTGGGAGTTTAAGTTAAGCAACAGCTGGAGGTCCACAGTTTGGAGACCATTGGCATAGGGAGAGATGCGCCCACCCACCCCGCTGGAACCAGCCCCAGGGACTAATTTCCGGGGTTTCAGCAGGATTTTCAATCTAAGATGACTCTGAATGACCGAGTGTCTCAGTGTTTTTCCTGGTGTCCTGGGATCGTGATGCCTGCACCAGTTTTATGCTGCCCGATGTTTAGGCAGAATAACTGATAAAACATTCCCCTTAACTGTAGTTAAATATAAAAAAATATTTATTATTTTTCATTAACTAACAACTTAAATTGCAATAAAAGAAAACCAAAGTGCCCTCTCTTACAAAGTAGTAACAACAGGTCTTCTCTCTTTAGAGGCCACCCCCCACATGACAGGTCCCCCCCCCTCTCCAGCCCCCCCCCCCCCCCCACATCACAGGTCCCCCCACACATCACATGTCCCCCCTCTCAAGCTCCCCCCACTTCACAGGTCCCCCCCCTCCAGCCCCCCCCCCCCACATCACAGGTCCCCCCCACATCACATGTCCCCCCCCCCCCCCCCCACATCACAGGTCCCCCACACACACATCACACACTACATAACAGGACTCTCACCCCTTTCCCTTACATATTAATAGCATAAGGTCCCCTTTCCTCTCACCCTGCATAGTAGATCTTCCCCCGAGCAGCTGCAGTCACTGTGCCGACAGGAGGAGCAGGAGGAGGGGCCAGGAACAGTGAGGAGGCAGAGAGTAGAGGCCGAGGTGAGTGCCTGTCTGTACAGCTCCCAGTACAGACTCTGTAGCCCCCAGTCCTCCGGACCTCCGCTCACTGTATCAGCCTGTCAGGCGTCTCAGGATCTGTGTGTAATGCTGCAGATGCTGAGCACACAGGTCCTGACAGAATGATACAGTGATTTGTAGGGACTCAGGCAGCTTGTCCTCCAGACACTGCCGGCCCAGAGGACGCACGGCCGAGCGGGAATTTTCCCGGTATCCCGCTAGGCCAGTCCAGCCCTGCCTTGGGATAGGGGATGTTTTTCAACACTGGACTACCCCTTTAATGGCCTCCAAAATGAAGTTCCTCTGATGTATGGGCATCAAGGGATCTTCCACTAAAAAAGATCACACAGCTTCCACTCCTCTGTCATGTGGGATGTTACTATATAATGAAGCAACATCTAGTGTTGCCCACATATAGTCCTCTTCCCGTATGATATCTTTCAATAGGGTTGATAAACGCCCATTTATCTCTGAGGTATGCTGGTAAAGACACCACAGATTTCTGTAACTGATGGTCTATATATTCAGATAAACATCTAGCAACTATCGGACGACCAGGTGTTTTTTTTTTCGGTCTTTATGTACCTTAGGTAGAAAATAAAAATAAGGTACATTTGGGTTGGGGTTAAATATTTATCATGTTTTTCCCTCTTAAAGGGGTACTACGCACCAAGACATCTTATCCCCTCTCCAAAGGACCCCCGTGATCTCGGTTGCGGCACCCTGTTGTCATCACTGCACAGAGAAAACTTACTCTGTGCGTAATGATGGGTGATACAGGGGCCAGAACATCGGCATAGCCATTGACTGTCCTGGCACGCTGGGAGTTTTGCTACAGCTGGAGACACCCTATTTGGGAAGCACTGCCGTAGGGTCATTTGGTGTTGGATGCAAATCCCTAATTTAGGCCTCAAATGCACATGGTGCTGTTTCACTTTGGAGCCCTCTCATATTTCAAGGCAACAGTTTTGGGTTACAATTTTTTTTCCTCTTCTTTTACCCCTTAAGAAAAGGTAAATTTTGGGTCTACACCAGCATGTTAGTGTAAACAGAGTGTACCATATACATTTGAGGCCTAAATTGGTGATTTGCACAGGGGTGGCTGGTAGTTACAGCAGGTCTGACATAAACATAAAAAACACCCATATGTGACCCCCATTTAGAAAACTACACCCCTCATGTAAAGTAACAAGGGGTATAGTGAGCCTTAACATCCCACAGGTGTTTGACAAATTTTAGTTAAAGTTGGAGGTGAAAATAAAAAAATGCATATTTTTTTCCCCTAAAATGCTGTTGTTACCCCAATTTTATCATTTTCACAAGGGGAAATAGGAGAAAAAGCCCTGCAAAATTTGTAACCCCAATTCTTCTGAGTCAGAAAATACCCCTTATGTGGATGTAAAGTGCTCTGCGGGGGAACTACAGGGCTCAGAAGAGAAGGAGCACCATTGGGCTTTTGGAGAGAGAATCTGGCTGAAATTGAAGGCCATGTGCGTTTAGGCCTCCATGGTGCCAGAACAATGAACCCCCCCCCTACATGTGACCCCATTTTGGAAACTACACCCCTAGTAAGAGGTGCAGTGAGCATTTACATCTCACATGTTTTTGATAGATTTTTTTGAGCAGTGGTCTGTCAAAATGAAAAATGAAATTTTTTCATTTGCACAGCCCACTGTTCCAAAGATCTGTCAAATGCCAGTGGGGTTTAACCCCTTAAGGAATCAGCCCATTTTCACCTTAAGGACCCGGCCATTTTTTGCACATCTGACCACTGTCACTTTAAGTATTAATAACTCTGGGATGCTTTTACTTTTCATTCTGATTCTGAGATTGTTTTTTCGTGACATATTCTACTTCATGTTAGTGGTAAATTTTTGTCGAGGCTTGCATCATTTCTTGGTGAAAAATTCCAAAATTTGATGAAAAAATTTAAAATTTAGCATTTTTCTAACTTTGAAGCTCTCTGCTTGTAACAAAAACAGACATTCCAAATAAATTATATATTGATTCACAGATACAATATGTCTACTTTATATTTTCATCATAAAGTTGACAGGTTTTTACTTTTGCTTGATATGCAAAAAAATTGGAAACACAAAAGGGGAAGCACAACAATGTGCCGTAAATGTATTCAGATAAAAAGAAAAAAGAAGAGGTGAAAGAAACTTGCTCACCTTCTGGTGTTGTGCAGTGAGCACAACACCATATCGCGCTTGTATCCCGTTTCAAAGGGAATAGTGAGATCAGGGGTGCAGCTCACACCGTGGCGTCCTGGGATTCCTGGACGTCTGGAGGATGCAAGTGATGAAGATCCCCGGGGCTCCGGTTCACGTGGTAAAAAAGGTGTGTTAGAGCGCTCACTCCTGTGGATTAGCTTGACTGTATCGTAGCAGTATAGAGGTAGCCGGACACGGTTAAGTTTAAGAGATAATAACCGGATTTTATTAGGGTAGATCACAGATAACGCATTTCGAGGGATGGGACCCCCTCTTCGTCAGATCCAATGATGTGGCAGATGTGGGAGGCCACTGATTTATGCAAAAAAAAGCCCGCGAAATTTAACAGCAATTACCATGTACAGAATAAAATACATATATTCATCTGTGCAATACAGTTTGCACGGTGCTGAGGGTATCTCAAATCCAAAGCAAACATAAATTTAAAACAAATTACATTTAACCCCTTAACCCCTTAAGGACCGGGGTTTTTTCCATTTTTGCATTTTCGTTTTTTGCTCCTTACCTTAAAAAAATCATAACTCTTTCAATTTTGCACCTAAAAATCCATATGATGGCTTATTTTTTGCGCCACCAATTCTAATTTGTAATGACGTCAGTCATTTTGCCCAAAAATCTACGGTGAAACGGAAAAAAAAATCATTGTGCGACAAAATTGAAAAAAAAAACGCAGTTTTGTAACTTTTGGGGGCTTCCGTTTCTACGTAGTACATTTTTCGGTAAAAATGACACCTTATCATTATTCTGTAGGTCCATACGATTAAAATGATACCCTACTTATATAGATTTGATTTTTTCGGACTTCTGGAAAAAATCATAACTACATGCAGGAAAATTAATACGTTTAAAATTGTCATCTTCTGACCCCTATAACTTTTTTATTTTTCTGTGTATGGGGCGGTATGAGGGCTCATTTTTTGCGCCGTGATCTGAAGTTTTTAACGGTATAATTTTTGCATTGATAGGACTTATTGATCGCTTTTTATTCATTTTTAAATGATATAAAAAGTGACCAAAAATGCACTTTTTTGGACTTTGGAATTTTTTTGCGCGCACGCCATTGACCAAGCGGTTTAATTAATGATATATTTTTATAATTCGGACATTTCCGCACGCGGTGATACCATATATGTTCATTTTTCTTTTTATTTACACTGTGTTTTTTTTTTTATTGGAAAAGGGGGGTGATTCAAACTTTTAATAGGGGAGGAGTTAAATGATCTTTATTCACTTTTTTTTTTCACTTTTTTTTTGCAGTGTTATAGGTCCCATAGGGACCTATAACACTTCACACACTGATCTTCTATTCTGATCACTGGTTTCTCATAAGAAACCAGTGATCAACGATTCTGCCGCATGACTGCTCATGCCTGGATCTCAGGCACTGAGCAGTCATTCGGCGATCGGACAGCGAGGAGGCAGGTAGGGGCCCTCCCGCTGTCCTGTCAGCTGTTCGGGATGCCGCGATTAGCCGCGGCTATCCCGAACAGCCCGACTGAGCTAGCCGGCCACTTTCGGTTTCACTTTTAGCCGCGCGGCTCAGCTCTGAGCGCGCGGCTAAAGGGTTAATAGCGCGCGGTGCCGCGATCGGCGCTGCGCGTTATTAGAGGCGGGTCCCGGCTTCACTATGACGCCGGGCCCGCCGTGATATGACGCGGGGTTACTGTGTAACCCCGCGTTATATCAGGAGAGCAGGTCCAAGGGCGTACCTGTACGCCCTTGGTCCTTAAGGGGTTAAGGACCCGGCCATTTCACACCTTAGGACCAGAGCGTTTTTTGCACATCTGACCACTGTCACTTTAAACATTAATAACTCTGGAATGCTTTTAGTTATCATTCTGATTCCAAGATAGTTTTTTTCGTGACATATTCTACTTTAACATAGTGGTAAAATTTTATGGTAACTTGCATCCTTTCTTGGTGAAAAATCCCAAAATTTGATGAAAAATTTGAAAATTTTGCATTTTTCTAACTTTGAAGCTCTCTGCTTGTAAAGAAAATGGATATTCCAAATAAAAAAAATGTTGATTCACATATACAATATGTCTACTTTATGTTTGCATCATAACATTGAGGTGTTTTTACTTTTGGAAGACACCAGAGAGCTTCAAAGTTCAGCAGCAGTTTTCCAATTTTTCACAAAATTTTCAAACTCACTATTTTTCAGGGACCAGTTCAGGTTTGAAGTGGATTTGAAGGGTCTTCATATTAGAAATACCCCACAAATGACCCCATTATAAAAACTGCACCCCCCAAAGTATTCAAAATGACATTCAGTCAGTGTTTTAACCCTTTAGGTGTTTCACAGGAATAGCAGCAAAGTGAAGGAGAAAATTCACAATCTTCATTTTTTACACTCACATGTTCTTGTTAACCCAATTTTTGAATTTTTACAAGGGGTAAAAGGAGAAAATGTATACTTATATTTGTAGCCCAATTTCTCTCGAGTAAGCACATACCTCTTATGTCTATGTAAAGTGTTCGGTGGGCGCAGTAGAGGGCTCAGAAAGGAAGGAGCGACAAGGGGATTTTGGAGAGTACGTTTTTCTGAAATGGTTTTAGGGGGGCATGTAGCATTTAGGAAGCCCCTATGGTGCCAGAACAGCAAAAAAAAACACATGCCATACCATTTTGGAAACTAGACCCCTTGAGGAACATAACAAGGAATGAAGTGAGCCTTAATACCCCACAGGTTTTTCACGACTATTGCATATGTAAAAAATTTTTTTTTTCACTAAAATGTGTGTTTCCCCCCAAATTTCACATTTTTGCAAGGGTTAATAGCAGAAAAGACCCCCCAACATTTGTAACCCCATCTCTTCTGAGTATGGAGGTACACCATAAGTTGACCTGAAGTGCACTACGGGCGAACTACAATGCTCAGAAGAGAAGGCGTCATATTTGGCTTTTTGAGAGCAAATTTTGATCGGGGGGCATGTCGCATTTAGGATGCCCCTATGGTGCCAGAACAGCAGAAAAGAAACACATGCCATACCATTTTGGAAACTAGACCCCTTGAGGAACGTAACAAGGAATAAAGCGAGCCTTAATACCCCACAGTGGTTTCACGACTTTTGCATATGTAAAAAAAATAATAATTTTATCACTAAAATGTGTTTACCCCCAAATTTCACATTTTTGCAAGGGTTAATAGCAGAAAAGACCCCCCAAAATTTGTAACCCCATCTCTTCTGAGTGTGGAAATACCCCATGTGTGGACGTCAAGTGCTCTGCTGGCGCACTACAATGCTCAGAAGAGAAGGAGCGCAATTGAGCTTTTGGGGAAAAAATTGTTTGGAATGGAAGTTGTTACGCCGGTCCCTGCTCCTCCCTGGAGCACTCGTGGCGTTCGTCTCTGTGCAGCGCCCCGGACAGACCCGCTGA
Source organism: Hyla sarda (assembly GCF_029499605.1). Lineage (NCBI taxonomy): Eukaryota > Metazoa > Chordata > Amphibia > Anura > Hylidae > Hyla > Hyla sarda. The sequence continues at coordinate 38,892,563 of NC_079190.1, read as the reverse complement.
CCGGGAGCGCTGCACTGGTGTCACCAGCGGGGATGCGATCCGCGTAGCGGGACGCGCCCGCCCGCGGGTTGCATCCCAATCTCCTCAACTGCCCCGTCCTCTGGCTGTTCAGTCCCGGCGCGCGCGGCCCCGCTCTCTAGGGCGCGCGCTCCGACTCTCTGAAATTTAAAGGGCCACTGCACCATTAATTGGTGGCTGGCCCAATCAGTACCTGCACCTGTGCTATGTATATATAAACCCACTTCCCCTACCTGTCCTTTCTGGATCTTGTTGCCTTGTGCCCTGTGAAAGCGTTTAGTGTGTTCCCAGGCCTGTGTAACCAGACCTTCTGCTGTTGCCCCTGACTACAACTCTTGCTGCCTGCCCTGACCTTCTGCTACGACCGACCTTGCTTTTGCCTTGTCCCTGTGTACCGCGCCTGTCTCAGCTGTCAGCTGGGGTTGAGTCGCTATCGGGTGGAACGACCTGGGGGTTACCTGCTGCTGCAAGTCCATCTCGCTTTGCGGCGGGCTCTGGTGAAAACCAGTAACCTCTGGTACGGCCCACGCCATCACCCCACTGACACAGAGGATCCACCACCAGTGTCCTCTCTGCATACCAGTCCGGATCCTGACAGTAGATCCGGCCATGGATCCCGCTGAGGTCCTGCTTAGTGTCGCTGACCTAACCACGGTGGTCGCCCAGCAATCCCAACAGATCGCGCAACAAGGACAGCAGCTGACTCAACTGACTGTCATGCTGCAACAGCTTCTGCCGCAACTTCAGCAATCATCTCCTCCGCCAGCTCCTGCATCTCCTCCGCAGCGAGTGGCTGCTCCCAGCTGCCGCCTGTCTCTCCCGGACAAGTTTGATTGGGACTCTAAACAGTGCCGTGTATTCCTGTCCCAGTGTTCCCTAAACTTGGAGATGATGTCGGATCAATTCCCCACTGAACGGTCTAAGGTGGCTTTTGTGGTCAGTCTCCTGTCTGGAAAGGCCTTGTCATGGGCCACACCGCTCTGGGACCGCAACGATCCTGCCACTGCTACAATCCAGTCCTTCTTCTCAGAAATACGTAGTGTCTTTGAGGAGCCAGCCCGGGCCTCCTCAGCCGAGACTGCTTTGCTGAACTTCGTCCAAGGGAGTTCTTCCGTAGGCGAATACGCCATCCAGTTTCGTACCCTCGCCTCAGAGCTATCCTGGAACAATGAGGCCCTCTGCGCGACCTTCAAGAAAGGCTTCTCCAGTAACATCAAAGATGTCCTGGCCGCACGAGAAATTCCTGCAAATTTGTCTGAACTTATCCATTTGGCCACCTGCATCGACATGCGTTTCTCTGAAAGACGCCAGGAACTTCGACAGGAAAAGGATCTTGTTCGCACCAGGCGATTTCTCTCCACGGCTCCTCTCTTCCAAAGTCCTTTGCAATCTGTTCCTGTGCCTTCCGCCGAGGAGGCTATGCAAGTGGATCGGTCCCGCCTGACCTTGCAAGAGAGGACTCGCCGCCATAACGAGAATCTGTGCCTGTACTGTGCTAGTACCGAACACTTCCTAAAAGACTGTCCTATCCGCCCTCCGCGTCAGGAGAAACGCACTCCATTACCTCACAAAGGTGAGACGACTCTTGGTGTGAGTTCTGCTTCTCCACGTCTGACTTTGCCTGTGCGGATTTCTCCTTCCGCCAATTCCTCCTTCTCAGCTGTGGCCTTCTTGGACTCTGGTTCTGGAGGAAATTTTATTTTGGCTTCTTTTGTTAATAGGTTCAGCATCCCAGTGACCTGTCTCGTCAAACCGCTCTATATTTATTCTGTCAACGGAGAAAAGTTGGACTGAACTGTGCGCTACCGCACAGAACCCCTGCCTATGAGCATTGGACTGCAGCATGAAAAAATTGAGTTTTTTGTTCTGCCCAACTGCACCTCTGAAGTTCTTCTCGGCCTGCCGTGGCTCCAACGTCATGCTCCTACCCTTGACTGGACCACCGGGGAGATCAAAAGTTGGGGTCCTTCTTTTCTCAAACGATGACTCACATCTGCTTCCACTTGTCAAACCCCTGTGGCTCCACCTATACCGGGCCTTCCCAAGGCCTACCAGGACTTTTCTGATGTTTTCTGCAAAAAGCAAGCAGAGATCTTACCACCTCATAGGCCTTATGATTGTCCCATTGACCTCCTTCCTGGTACCACTCCGCCCCGGGGCAGGATCTACCCTCTGTCTGCCCCAGAGACTCAAGCCATGTCTGAGTATATCCAAGAGAACCTAAAGAGAGGTTTTATTCGGAAGTCCTCATCCCCTGCTGGAGCGGGGTTCTTCTTTGTCTCTAAAAAGGATGGATCCTTACGACCATGCATTGATTACCGCGGTTTAAATAAAATTACCATCAAAAACCGCTATCCCCTGCCTCTCTCTCTCTGAACTCTTTGACCGTCTTCGCGGAGCTAATATATTCACTAAATTGGACTTAAAGGGCGCATATAATCTTATTTGCATCAGGAAAGGTGATGAGTGGAAAACCGCGTTCAATACTAGAGATGGACATTTAAAAAATCTAGTTATGCCCTTTGGGCACTGCAACGCCCCTGCAGTCTTCCAGGACTTCGTTAATTAGATATTTTGGGACTTATTATATACCTGTGTTGTGGTTTACCTGGACGACATCTTGATTTTTTTCCTCTAACTTGGAGGAACACCGTCGTCATGTCCATCTAGTGCTCCAAAGACTTAGTGAAAACCACTGTATGCTAAAATTGAAAAATGTATCTTTGAATGCAACAGTCTTCCTTTCCTAGGTTACCTAGTCTCCGGCCAAGGGCTTCAAATGGATCCAGAGAAACTGTCAGCGGTTTTGGATTGGCCACGCCCTTCTGGACTCCGCGCTATCCAACGCTTCCTAGGATTTGCCAACTATTACCGACAGTTTATTCCCTACTTCTATTGTGGCCCTGACCAGGAAGAATGCTAATCCTAAGTCATGGCCTCCTCAAACAGATGAGGCCTTCAATCGTCTCAAAACTGCCTTCGCTTCTGCACCAGTGCTGTCCAGACCTGATCCATTGAAACCTTTCTTCCTGGAAGTTGACGCTTCCTCAGACGGAGACGGAGCCATACTTCTTAAAAAAAAAACTCTACCGGACGTAACATTACTTGTGGTTTTTTCTCTAAAACGTTCTATCCGGCAGAAAAGAATTACTCTATTGGAGATCGTGAACTTCTGGCCATCAAGTTGGCACTCGAGGAGTGGAGGCATCTATTGGAGGGTTCCAAACACCCTATTGTCATTTACACTGACCACAAGAATCTCTCGTACCTCCAGTCTGCTCAGCGTCTGAATCCTTGCCAGGCTAGATGGTCGTTGTTTTTTGCCCGCTTTAACTTCGAGATACACTTCCGTCCCGCAGACAAAAATGTCAGAGCTGACGCCCTTTCTTGTTCTTCTGATGCCACCAAATCTGAAGCCCCTCTGCAGCATATCGTACTGCCTGAGTGCCTAGTCTCCTCTGCTCCAGCATCACTGGGACAAACCCCCCCTGGAAAGACTTTTGTTCCTCCACGCCTTCGCCTCAAGATCCTCAAATCGGGACATTCCTCTCACCTAGCTGGCCATGCTGGCATTAAAAAGTCCTTCCAGCTCATTTCCCATTTGCATTGGTGGCCTACTCTAGAGGGTGACGTTACTGATTTCCTTCCTTTCCCCGTCCCTGAGCAACCATGGTCCCAAATTGCCATGGATTTCATTACTGATCTGCCCGTATCCCATGGCAACGCGATCATCTGGGTGGTCGTTGATCGTTTTTCCAAAATGGCACACTTCATTCCGCTTCCAGGTCTCCCTTCTGTGCCACAGTTGTCGAAGCTATTTTTTCTGCATATTTTTCGGATAGAGGCGTTCAATTTCTGTCGAAATTTTGGAGAGCTCTCTGTAACCAATTAAAAATCAAATTAAATTTCTCGTCCTCCTATCACCCGCAATCCAATGGACAAGTAGAGAGAGTAAACCAGATTCTTGGTGACTACTTGCGACATTTTGTCTCCTCCCGCCAAGATGATTGGGTCGACCTTCTGCCTTGGGCTGAATTCTCGTACAATTTCAAAAATTCGGAACCCTCTGCCAAATCCCCATTCTTTGTGGTGTATGGCCGTCACCCTCTGCCCCCCCCCCCTCCCCATTCCCACTTCTTCTGGACTTCCTGCTGTAGATGAAGTAACCCGGGATTTCTCTGTTATCTGGAAGGAGACTCAAAAGTCGCTCCTACTGGCCTCGTCTCGTATGAAGAGACATGCAGATAAGAAGAGAACTCCTCCTGTCTTTGCTCCTGGGGACAAAGTGTGGCTCTCTGCCAAATATATCCAGTTTCGTGTTCCTAGCTACAAGCTGGGTCCATGTAACCTTGGACCATTTAAAGTCAAGAGTCAAATCAATTCTGTCTCCTACAAACTTCTTCTTCCTCCTTCTCTTCGTATTCCTAACTCCTTTCATGTTTCCCTTCTCAAACCTCTCGTTCTTAACCGCTTCTCCCCCAAGGTAACCGCTCCTGCTCCTGTCTCTGGCTCCTCTGATGTCTTCATGCTAAAAGAAATCCTCGCCTCCAAGGTAGTCAGAGGTAAAAAAAAAAATTCTCGTTGACTGGGGGAATTGTGGCCCCGAAGAGGGGTCTTGGGAGACCGAGGACAATATCCTCGACAAGGAACTCATCCATAGGTTCCTGGGCTCCAAAAAGAGGGGGAGACCAAAGGGGGGTACTGTTACGCCGAGCGCTCCGGGTCCGACCTTGCTCTTGCCTTGTCCCTGTGTACTGCGCCTGTCTCAGCTGTCAGTTGGGGTTGAGTCGCTATCGGGTGGAACGACCTGGGGGATACCTGCGGCTGCAAGTCCATCCCGCTTTGTGGCGGGCTCTGGTGAAAACCAGTAACCCCTTAGACTCCGTTCCCCTGGTACGGCCCATGCCATCACCCCACTGACACAGAGGATCCACCACCAGTGTCCTCGCTGCATACCAGTCCGGATCCTGACAGAAGTCAGGGGCCATGTGGGTTTACAAAGCCCCCCGTGGTGCCTGAACAGTGGACCCCCCACATGTGACCCTATTTTGGAAACTACACCCCTTGCAGAATTTAATAAGGGGTGCAGTGAGTATTTACACCCCACTGGCGTTTGACAGATCTTTGGAACAGTGGGCTGTGCAAATGAAAAATAAAATTTTTCATTTTCATGGACCACTGTTCCAAAAATCTGTCAGACACCTGTGGGGCGTAAATGCTCACTGTACCCCTTATTACATTACGTGAGTGGTGTTGTTTCCAAAATGGGATCACATGTGGGTATTTATTTTTTTGCGTTTACCGTATATACTCGAGTATAAGCCGAGTTTTTCAGCACGATTTTTCGTGCTGAAAACACCCCCCTCAGCTTATACTCGAGTGAACTCCCCCACCCGCAGTGGTCTTCAACCTGCGGACTTCCAGAGGTTTCAAAACTACAACTCCCAGCAAGCCAGGGCAGCCATCGGCTGTCCGGGCTTGTTGGGAGTTGTAGTTTTGAAACCTCCGGAGGTCCGCAGGTTGAAGACCACTGCGGCCTTCAACATCATCCAGCCCCCTCTCACCCCCTTTAGTTCTGAGTACTCACCTCCGCTCGGCGCTGGTCCGGTCCTGCAGGGTTGTCCGGTGAGGAGGTGGTCCGGTGGGATAGTGGTTCCGGGCTGCTATCTTCACTGGGGAGGCCTCTTCTAAGCGCTTCGGGCCCGGCCTCAGAATAGTCACGTTGCCTTGACAACGACGCAGAGGTGCGTTCATTGCCAACGTACTTCTGCGTCATTGTCAAGGCAACGCCTCTATTCCGGGCCGGAAGCGCGGAGAAGAGGCGCCCCCGGTGAAGATAGCAGCCCGGAACCACTATCCCACCGGACCACCTCCTCACCGGACAGCCCTGCAGGACCGGACCAGCGCCGAGCGGAGGTGAGTACTCAGAACTAAAGGGGGTGAGAGGGGGCTGGATGATGTTGAAGGCCGCAGTGGTCTTCAACCTGCGGACCTCCGGAGGTTTCAAAACTACAACTCCCAGCAAGCCCGGACAGCCGATGGCTGCCCGGGCTTGCTGGGAGTTGTAGTTTTGAAACCTCTGGAGGTCCGCAGGTTGAAGACCACTGAGGGCGAATGATGAGAAGAGGATGATGAAGGGGGGGGTGTGGGGATGATGAAGGGGGTGGGGATGATGACAAGGGGATGATGAAGGTGGGATGTGTGGGATGATAAGGGGATGATGAAGGGGGGATGTGCGGGATGATTACAAGGGGATGATGAAGGGGGGTGGGGATGATGACAAGGGGATGATGAAGGGGGGATGTGTGGGATGATAAGGGGATGATGAAGGGGGGATGTGTGGGATGATGACAAGGGGATGATGATGATGATGATGAGGATGTTAATGACGGGTCTGGATGATGACAGGGGGGGGATGAGGTATTTCCCACCCTAGGCTTATACTCGAGTCAATAACTTTTCCTGGGATTTTGGGTTGAAATTAGGGGTCTCGGCTTATACTCGGGTCGGCTTATACTCGAGTATATACGGTATGTCAGAACCGCTGTAAAATCAGCCACCCCTGTGCAAAGCACCAATTTAGGCCTCAAATGTACATAGTGCGCTCTCACTCCTGAGCCTTGTTGTGTGCCCGCAGAGCATTTTACGCCCACATATGGGGTATTTCTGTACTCAGGAGAAATTGCGTTACAAATTTTGGGGGGTCTTTTTTTCCTTTTAACGCTTGTGAAAATAAAAAGTAAAGGGCAACACCATCATGTTAGTGAAAAATGTTTTATTTTTTTACATTATCAAGCTGGTGTAGCCCCAACTTTTCCTTTTCATAAGGGGTAAAAGGAGAAAAAGCCCTCCAAAATTTGTTGTGAAATTTCTCCCGAGTACGGAGATACCCCATATGTGGCCCTAAACTGTTTCCTTGAAATACGACAGGGCTCCGAAGTGAGAGAGCTCCATGCGCATTTGAGGACTAAATTAGGGATTGCATAGGGGTGGACATAGGGGTATTCTACGCCAGTGATTCCCAAACAGGGTGCCTCCAGTTGTTGCTAAATTCCCAGCATGCCTGGATAGTCAGTGGCTGTCCGGAAATGCTGGGAGTTGTTGTTTTGCAACAGCTAGAGGCTCCGTTTTGAAAACACTGCCATACAATACATTTTTCATTTTTATTGGGGGGGGGGGGGGACAGTGTAAGTGGTGTATAAGTAGTGTTTTACTCTTTATTATGTGTTAGTGTAGTGTTTTTTAGGGTACATTCGCACTGACGTGTTACGGTGAGTTTCTCGCTAGGAGTTTGAGCTGCGGCGAAAAATTTGCCGCAGCCCAAACTTGAAGCAGGAAACTTACTGTAGACCTGCCTGTGTAAATGTACCCTGTACGTTCACATGGGGGGGCAAAACTACAACTCCCAGCATGTACTGACAGACCGTGCATGCTGGGAGTTGTACTTTTGCAACAGCTGGAGACACACTGGTTGGAAAACCTTCAGTTAGGTTCTGTTACCTAACTCAGTATTTTCTAACCAGTGTGCCTCCAGCTGTTGCAAAACTACAACTCCCAGCATGTACTGATCGCCGAAGGGCATGCTGGGAGATGTAGTTATGCAATAGCTAGAGGTACGCAACTACAACTCCCAGCATGCCGAGACAGCTGATTGCTGTTTGGACATGCTGGGATTTGCAGTTTTGCAACATCTGGAGGGCTACAGTTTTAGAGAACACTGCAAAGTGATCTCCAAACTGTGGTCCTCCAGCTATTGCAAAACTACAGTTCCCAGCATGCCCTGACAGCAAACAGTTGTTTGGGCATGCTAGGAGTTGTAGTTTTGCAAGATCTGGAGGGCTACAGTTAGAGACCACTGTATAATGGTCTCAAACTGTACCCTCCAGATGTTGCTAGGCAACTCACCGGCTTCCGTCGGATCCAGCCGCACGTCATCGCCGCCCGCCGATCTCCGTCGCCCGCAGCCTCCGTCGCCCGCCCGGATCGGTAAGTGGATTTTCGGCGCCGGTCCCCGTCGTTTCCCCGTCCTGCCCCACCTATTGTGGTAGGGCAGGACGGGGAAAACAAAAGTAAACCCCCCCCGCCCCCCAATCTGCTATTGGTGGTCGCGTCTAGACCACCAATAGCAGGGATAGGAGGTGTGGCAACCCTGCCACCTCACTCCTATAGCTTCAGGGGGATCCTGGGTGTCTTAGACACCCGCGATCCCCATTACATTCCGGTTCACCGGGTCACTATAGACCCGTAATGACCCGGAATCGCGCAAATCGCAAGTGTGAATTCACTTGCGATTTGCCGTGATCGCCGACATGGTAGGGTCTGATGACCCCCCCCTGGACATTTGCACGGGATGCTTGCTGAATGATTTCTGCAGGCATCTCGCTCCGATCCCCGCCCGGCGCACGGCGGGGACCAGAACTGCCCATGACGTAAATGTACGTCCCTGGTCCTTAACCTCTTCAGGACGCAGGGCGTATGGATACGCCCTGCATTCCGAGTCCTTAAGGACGCAGGGCGTATTCACTGCTAGCCGGTCCCCACCGCTAGCCGGTTGGGAACCGGAGCCGGATGCCTGCTGAAATCGTTCAGCAGGCATCTCGGCATATCGCCCAGGGGGGTCATCAGGACCCCCCATGTCAGCGATCGCAGCACATTGCTCATGAATTCAGATGAGCGATGTGCTGCGATTCTGTTCCCCGCCGCTCGCCGGGCGGGGATCGGAGCCGGATGTCTACTGATTTCAATCAGCAGACATCCCGGCAGTGTGTCGGAGGAGGTCCGGAGGACCTCCTATACCGGCGATCGCTGCAGGACGCCGGTAACTACTTACCGGCGTTCTGCAGCGGTTCCGGGTCATCAGGGTCATGTGTGACCCTGTGACCCGGATATAGATGGTGACTGGTGGTGTAGTATACACCACCAATCACCATCCATGCTATCTTATCTTTTTTATTTCTTCCCCCTAAAAAATGGGTCCTGGGACACAGAGTCAACAGTATTGGAGGTTTTCAGTTGCCTCAAATGTGCAACGCTCTCTCCCCACCTGAGCGGGTTGCGCATTTGAGGTAACAGAATAGGGACGGCCCCACACATCCCCTTCCCAGAATGATGATTCAGAGTATAGGGTTTGGGGCGGGCATCCTTTTTACTTTTTTCTGTACTCTGGGTCATCATTCTGGGAAAATAATTGGCATATCAGTTCTAAAATTGCAATTTTCTTCCCCCCATAGTACACTTCATCCATTCCTGGAAAATAAATGAAGGGAACACACGTCTGTTCCAAATCTCCACTTCACCCTATACACCTTCCCTAGGGGGTGAACTGTTTGTAGTATTCTCACATGTGGGTGTTCCTTTCTTGTATTTTCCTCTGAATGTATGTAACTGTTAGGTCCGTAACAAACATCCGCCTCAAATGTGAAGAGTTCTCGCTGAGCTCTGTCGTATTTCCAGGCGACAATTCGGAGTCACATGTTAGTTGTTTCCAGAAAAATGAAGCAGAGCATAGGTTGAAAATTGCAATTTTCAAAAGCTACCCTTCATTCATTCCTGGAAAATAAATTTAGGAAACACCTGTGCATTAAAAATGTCCTCTTTACCCCTATACCCATTCCTCAGGGTGGGTACTTTCTGTAATGGTGTCACATGTGGGTGTTTCATTTTAGTATTTTCCTCAGAATGTATGTAACCGTCAGCTACTGATATGCCCTGGGTCACAAATACAAAGTGACCTCTATGACTTCTGAGCCTTGTTGTTTCTAAAATGGTGTCACATGTGGTTTCTTTTTTTCTGTTGGGGGCTTTATAAATGCACATGACCCCCGACTTCAATTTCAACAAAATTTTCACTCCTTCTATTCTGAGCATTGTAGTGCGTCCACAGAGCAATTTACATCCACATATGGGGTATTTTTTTTCTCAGACAAAATTGTTCTTCAAATTTTGGGGGGCTCTTGCCCTATTACCCAATGTGAAAATGAAACATTTGGGGTAACACTATCAATATAGTTAAAAAAATCAAATGTTTCACTTTTATGGCCCACTGTTCAAAAAACCTGTGAGGTGTAAGTACTCACTGTAACACTGTTACATTACCCGAGGGGTCTAGTTTCCAAAATGGTATGCCATGTGGTTTTTTTTTTTTTTTTTTGCTGTCCTGGCACCATAGGGGCTTCCTATATGCGGCATGCACCCAGAGCAAAATTTCTAACTCCTTCTCTTCTGAGACCTGTAGTGCGCCAGCAGAGCACTTTTCAACCGCAACTGGGGTGTTTTCTGAATCAGGAGAAATTGGGCTTCAAATTTTGGGGGATATTTTCTGCTTTAACCCTTTGTAAAAATGTAAAATTTTTGAGAAACCAAGCATTTTAGGTAAAAAATATATATATTTTTTTACATATGCAAAAGTCGTGAAACCCCTGTGGGGTATTAAGGTTCACTTTACCCCTTGTTACGTTCCCCAAGGGGTCTAGTTTCCAAAATGGTATGCCATGTGTTTTTTTTTCTGTCCTGGCACCATAGGGGCTTCCTAAATGCGGCATGCCCCCAGAGCAAAATTTGCTTCCAAAAAGCCAAATGTGACTCCTTCTCTTCTGAGACCTGTAGTGCGCCAGCAGAGCACTTTTAAACATCCATATGGGTGTTTTCTGAATCGGGAGAAATTGGGCTTCAAATTTTGGGGGGTATTTTCTGCTTTAACCCTTTGTAAAAATGTAAAATTTTTGAGAAACCAAGCATTTTAGGTAAAAAATATATATATATATTTTTTTACATATGCAAAAGTCGTGAAACCCCTGTGGGGTATTAAGGTTCACTTTACCCCTTGTTACGTTCCCCAAGGAGTCTAGTGTCCAAAATGGTATGTCATGTGTTTTTTTTTTGCTGTTTTGACACCCCCCCTCAAAACCGTTTCAGAAAAATGTTCTCTCCAAAATCCCCTTGTCGCTCTTTCCCTTCTGAGCCCTCTACTGCGCCCGCCGAACAATTAACATAGACATATGAGGTATGTGCTTACTCGAGAGAAATTGGGCTACAAATATAAGTATACATTTTCTCCTTTTACCCCTTGAAAAAATTCAAAAATTGGGTCTACAAGAACATGCGAGTGTAAAAAATGAAGATTTTGAATTTTCTCCTTCACTTTGCTGCTATTCCTTTGAAACACCTAAAGGGTTAAAACGCTGAATGAATGTCATTTTGAATACTTTGGGGGTGCAGTTTTTATAATGGGGTCATTTATGGGGTATTTCTAATATGAAGACCCTTCAAATCCACTTCAAAACTGAACTGGTCCCTGAAAAAAATCGAGTTTGAAAATTTTGTGAAAAATTTGAAAATTGCTGCTGAACTTTGAAGCCCTCTGGTGTCTTCCAAAAGTAAAAACACATAAATTTTATGATGCAAACATAAAGTAGACATATTGCATATGTGATCCAAAAAAATATATATTTTGAATATCCATTTTCCTTACAAGCAGAGAGCTTCAAAGTTAGAAAAATGCAAAATTTTCATTTTTTTCATAACATTTTGGGATTTTTCACCAAGAAAGGATGCAAGTTACACCTAAATTAGAGCACTATGTTAAAGTAGAATTTGTCACGAAAAAACAATCTCTGAATCAGATCGATGACTAAAAGCATCCCAGAGTTATTCATGTTTAATGTGACAGTGGTCAGAATTGCAAAAAAGGGCTGTCCATAAGGTGAAAAAGGGCTCAGTCCTTAAGGGGTTAAGACCCAGGGTGTCGGGACGTACCGTTATGTCATGGGTCCTGTAGGGGTTAACACGAATAGTATTTAGGTTGCAGATCAAATGAGGTGTTACTACTATTAGCCTGGCCTTCCGTTCGGGGAGCAGAGCAATTAAAAAAATTCAAAGCGCCACTCTCCGTGTTACGGCGGCATTTCAAAGATAGAGGTACAGCAGGATCGCGGTCCTCTCATGTATGGGATACCCCTCTTCTGGGTGTCCGGGAGAAAACATCCTAAATTACAATGAAGTTGATAGTGGAAGCGCATCTCCTCTGTTTGGATGAAATTGATATAAACAGACATCGGCATTACAGTAGAGCATATTTAATGCAATAGTGTTGTGGTATATTGTGATGCCAATGATCCGGTTACAGGAGACAACAGGAACAAACAGGAACCATAGCTGGGATTTAATTGTACATGGGGTGATATAGTGTTATCATATGCCATCCATGTTTTACTTTTTCAGTGATAGATGCTGTTGTTAGGGAATTGGTGCAGGAACTAGAATCATATTTCTGGGATGTCATAATATTCAGCCATATTTTCGGTCTAGATTTAACATTGTGATGTTAACATCTGTTGTCTCCTGTAACCGGATCAATGGCATCACAATATACCACAACACTATTGCATAAAATATGCTCTACTGTAATGCCGATGTCTGTATATATCAATTTCATCCAAACAGAGGAGATGCGCTTCCACTATCAACTTCATTGTAATTTAGGACGTTTTCTCCCGGACACCCAGTAGAGGGGTATCCCATACATGAGGACCGCGATCCTGCTGTACCTCTATCTTTGAAATGCCGCCATAACACAGAGAGCGGCGCTTTGAATTCTTTTTAATTGCTCCGCTCCCCGAACGGAAGGCCAGGCTAATAGTAGTAACACCTCATTTGATCTGCAACCTAAATACTATTCGTGTTAAATGTAATTTGTTTTAAATTTGTTTGCTTTGGATTTGAGATACCCTCAGCACCGTGCAAACTGTATTGCACAGATGCATGTATGTATTTTATTCTGTACCCGGAAATTGCTGTTAAATTTTGCGGGCTTTTTTTTGCATAAATCAGTGGCATCCCACATCTGCCACATCATTGGATCTGACGAAGAGGGGGTCCCACCCCTCGAAACGCGTTATCTGTGATCTACCCTAATAAAATCCCGTTATTATCTCTTAAACTAAAAAAAATCAATGTGCGACAAAATTAATGAAAAAACACTATTTTGTAAGTTTTGGGGGCTTCCGTTTTTACGCAGTACATTTTTCGGCAAAAATGATACCTTATCTTTATTCTGTACGTCCATACGGTTAAAATGATACCCTACTTGCATAGGTTTGATCTTGTATCACTTCAGAAGAAAATCATGAATACATGCCGGAAAATGTATACATTTAAAATTGTCATATTCTGACCCCTATAACTTTTTTATTTTTCTGTGTTCAGGGTGCTATGAGGGCTCATTATTTGCGCCGTGATCTGAAGTTTTTGTCGGTACCATTTTTGTTCTGATCAGACTTTTTGATCACTTTTTATTCCCTTTTTTGTGGTATAAAAGTGATAAAAAATGCGCTATTTTGGAATTTTTTTGCGCGTACACCATTGAACATGCGGTTTAAAAAGCGGTATGTTTTTATAATTCGGACATTTCCGCACGCGGCGAAACCACATATGTTTATTTTTGTTTTTATTTACACTGTTTTTTTTTATTCTTGGAAATGCTGGGTGATTCAAACTTTTATTAGGGGAAGGGATCATTGAAAGGGTTAATGATTTTTTTACACTTTTCTTATGCAATATTATAGCTCCTATAGGGGGGGCTATAACATTGCATTAACTCATCTTTTACACTGATTGATCCATCTCCATAGGAATGGATCAATCAGTGTTTTCGGCGATTGAATGCTCAAGCCTGGATCTCAGGCTTGAAGCATTCAATCGGCGATCGGACTGCAGGAAGGAAGGTAAGAAGACCTCCTCCTGTAGTACAGCTGTTCGGGATGCTGCGATTATACCGCGGCGATCCCGAACAGCTCCCTGAGCTAACCGGCAACTTTCACTTTCGTTTTTAGCCGCGCGGCACAGCTTTGAGCGCACGGCTAAAGGGTTAATAGCTATTAGAGGCGGGTCCCGGCTTCATTATGACGCCGGGCCCGCCGCGATATAATGCGGGGTCACCGTGTGACCCAGCGTTATATCGCAGGACCGGGACCCAGGACGTACCCATACGTCCTGGGTCCTTAAGAGGTTAAGGACCAAGGCCATTTTGGCCTTAAGGACCAGAGTGTTTTTTGCACATCTGACCACTGTCACTTTAAACATTAATAACTCTGGAATGCTTTGTTATCACTCTGATTCCGAGATTGTTTTTTCGTGACATATTCTACTTTAACATAGTAGTAAATTTTTGTGGTAACTTGCATCCTTTCTTGGTGAAAAATCAGTAAATTTGATGAAAAATTTGAAAATTTTGCATTTTACTAACTAATATTACGAATACATTTTTTTTGATTCACATATACAATATGTCTACTTTATGTCTGCTGTTACGCCGTGCGCTCCGGGTCTCTGCTCCTCCCAGGAGCGCTCGCGGCGTTCTCCTCTCTGCAGCGCCCCGGTCAGACCCGTTGACCGGGAGCGCTGCACTGTCACTGCCGGCGGGGATGCGATCCGCGTAGCGGGACGCGCCCGCTCGCGGGTCGCATCCCAATCTACTCACCTGTCCCGTTCCCGCTGTCACATCCTGGTGCACGTGGCTCCGCTCTCTAGGGTGCGCGCGCGCCGGTTCTCTAAGATTTAAAGGGCCAGTGCACCGCTAATTGGTGCCTCGTCCAATCAGTGTTAATTAACTCCTACCTGCTCCTTGCTTACAAAAACCCACTTCCCCTTCCTGTCCTTGCCGGATCTTGTTGCCTCAGTGCCTAGTGAAAGCGTTTTTGTGTATGCCCTTACCAGTGTTACCAGACCTTCTGCCGTTACCCTTGACTACGAACCTTGCCGCCTGCCCTGACCTTCTGCTTCGCCTGACCTCGCCTCTGTCTAGTCCTCCTGTCCCACGCCACTCTCAGCAGTCAGTGAGGTAGAGCCGTTACCGGTGGACACGACCTGGTTGCTACCGCCGCAGCAAGACCATCCCGCTTTGCGGCGGGCTCTGGTGAAAATAGTGTTGAGCGGCATAGGCCATATTCGAATTCGCGAATATTCGCGAATATATGGAGGAATATTCGTCATATATTCGCGAATATTCGCATATTCGTTATATTCTAGTTTTATTTTCGCGTACGCGAAAATACGCGCATGCGAAATTAACATATGTGAAAATGCGCATATGCGAAAATTAGCATATACTAATTTTCGGCATATTCGAATTTTCGCACGCCAGTCTCACACAGTAGTATTAGAGCCTTCTTTACACCACACAAGCTGGAAGCAGAGAGGGGTGATCACTGTGATGTGTACTGTGAAGAAAAAAAAAAAGAAAAAACGAATATTCGTAATTACGAATATATAGCGCGAAATTCGCGAATTCGCGAATATGCGATATTCGCGAATAATATTCGAGTTGCGAATATTCGCGAGCAACACTAGGTGAAAACCAGTAGCAAATTAGAACCGGTCCACCGGTACGGTCCACGCAAATTCCTCTCTGACACAGAGGATCCACCTCCAGCCTGCCGAATCCTGACAGTAGATCCGGCCATGGATCCCGCTGAGGTGCCACTGCCAAGTCTCGCTGACCTCGCCACCGTGGTCGCCCAACAAGGACAACAGCTGTCGCAGTTGACAGCCATGCTACAGCAGCTTCTGCCTCTACAGCAGCAACCATCTCCGCCGCCTGCTCCTGCTTCTCCTCCGCAGCAAGTTGCCACTTCCAGACTCCGCTTGTCCCTACCTGACAAGTTCGATGGGAACTCTAAATTGTGCCGTGGGTTCCTGTCCCAGTGTTCTTTGCACTTGGAGATGATGTCGGACCAATTCCCCACTGAACGGTCTAAGGTGGCTTTCGTGGTCAGTCTCCTGTCTGGAAAGGCCTTGGCATGGGCCACACCGCTATGGGACCGCAACGATCCTGCCACTGCTACAATCCAGTCCTTCTTTGCTGAAGTTCGTAGTGTCTATGAGGAGCCAGCCCGGGCCTCCTCAGCCGAGACTGCTTTGCTGAACCTCTTCCAAGCAGTGGCGGATCCGGGGGGGGGGGGGGCTTTGAGGGGGGCAACGAGGCAATTGCCCCCCCGAGATTGCTGCCCCCTAGAATGGTGGAGCCAAAGCTGTAAGCTTCCGCTCCACCATTCACTAACCTTGGCTGTCACACGCTGTGAGCAGTGGCGTTGTTAGGGGGGTGACACCCTGTCCCAGCGTTCATCCCTGTCACAAGCTATTTTTGTATACTCAGTCTGCAGTGCAGAGGGAGCGTGCACACAACGAGTCTGTGGAGTTATCGAGCACTTACTCGGCTTCTCTTCCCCCTGATTGGCAGCTTTCTACTGCTCTGCTTGGGTCATGTGACACCAAAACATCACATGACCCCAGCAAGCAGGAAGTGCCTGGAGGATACAGGAGCCCAGCAGTGTTCTAAGGCAGGTAAGATAAACTACCCCCCACCATCCATGCCCACCCTTTTCCAGCATCATCCCTCCCCCCTTCCCAGCACAATCCCTGCTCACCCCCCCCCCCCCCCCCACCCCTTTCTCACCAGGGGTGCCCCCAGCTGTTGCAAAACTACAACTCCTAGCATGCTGGGAGTTGTAGTTTTGCAACAGCTGGAGGGTTGGGAAACACTGACATAAATAAGTGTTTCCCAACCAAGGTGTCTCCAAAGCAAAGCTACAATGCTGTCCATGCATGCTGGGAGTTGTAGTTTTGTAACAGCTGGAGGCACTCTGGTTTGGAAACACTGAGATAGGACATAGATCAGTGTTTCCTTAACAAGGTGTCTCCAGCTGTTCAAAACTACAATTCCCAGCATACTAAGTTTTGTAGTTTTGCAACAACTGGAGTCCCCCTGGTTAGGAAACATTGATCTATGTCCTATATCAGGGGTACTGAACTGGCAGACCACGGTCCAGATCCGGACTGCGTCCACCAGTCATTCGGACCATCCGCTGGATCTCCCCTTATTCATTTGTAGCTGTGTCTTTGAGACGCCAATACAAATGAATAGCCGCGGCCCGGAGCAAAGGAGCGATGTGTCCCTGCCCGGCGCTTCTCCTATGATGCAGGTAGCACGATTAGCTGCCTGCATCATCTGCTCTGGCCAGGCCTGACTAGAAGAGGCCAGAGCAGCGGAGCAGTGCAGGACCTGGGAGGGTGAGCCAAAGCTCTCAGGTAAAAGTTTGTGTTCCCCCATCTGTGACTCTCCAGTTATTGTAGAACTACAGCTAACATCATGACCTTTTGTCTGTGCATGATGGGAGTTGTAGTTTTACAACAGATGGAGAGTTACAGTGGCAAAGTTCATATGGGGGCACAGTGGCATTAATTCTGCGGCACAGTGGCATCATTAATTCTGTGGGTACAGTGGCATCATTAATTTTGTGGAACACAGTGGCATCCTTAATTTTGTGGAACACAGTGGCATCATTAATTCTGTGGGTACAGTGGCATCCTTAATTCTGTGGAACACAGTGGCATCATTAATTCTGTGGGTACAGTGGCATCCTTAATTTTGTGGAACACAGTGGCATCATTAATTCTGTGGGTACAGTGGCATCCTTAATTCTGTGGAACACAGTGGCATCATTAATTCTGTGGGTACAGTGGCATCCTTAATTTTGTGGAACACAGTGGCATCATTAATTCTGTGGGTACAGTGGCATCATTAATTTTGTTAAACACAGTGGCATCCTTAATTCTGTGGGTACAGTGGCATCATAAATTTTGTGGAACACAGTGGCAGCCTTAATTCTGTGGATATAGTGGCATCCTTAATTATGTGGGCACAGTGGCATCATAAATTCTGTGGTCACAGTGGCATCCTTAATTCTGTAGGCACAGTGGCATCATTACTTCTGGAGGCACAGTGGCATCATAATTTCTGTGGGTACTGTGGCATAATTAATTCTGTGGTCACAGGGGCATCATTACTTCTGGAGGAACAGTAGCATCAATACTTCTGTGGGCACAATGGCATCATAAATTCTGTAGGCACAGTGGCATCATTAATTCTGGGGATACAGTTGTGTCATTAATTCTGTGGGTACAGTGGCATCACTTATTCAGTGGTCACAGGGGCATCACTTATTCTGTGGTCCCAGTGGCATAATTAATTCTGTGGTCACAGAGGCATCATTAATTCTGTGGGCACAGTGGAATCCTTAATTATGTGGTCACAGTGGCATCATAAATTCTGTGGGGCACAGTGGCATCATTAATTCTGGGGATACAGTTGTGTCATTATGTCTGTGGTACACAGTGGCATCATTAATTCTGTGGGTACAGTGGCATCATTAATTCTGTGGTCACAGTGGCATCATTAATTCTGTGGGTACAGTGGCATCATTAATTCTGTGGGTACAGTGGCATCATTAATTCTGTGGTCACAGTGGAATCATCAATTCTGTGGTCACAGTGGCATCATTAATTCTGTGGGTACAGTGGCATCATTAATTCTGTGGTCACAGTGGCATCATCAATTCTGTGGTCACAGTGGCATCATCAATTCTGTGGTCACAGTGGCATCATTAATTCTGTGGGTACAGTGGCATCATTAATTCTGTGGGTACAGTGGCATCATCAATTCTGTGGTCACAGTGGCATTAATTCTGTGGTCACAGTGGCATCATTAATTCTGGGGTCACTGGCATCATTAATTCTGGGGTCACAGTGGCGTCATTCATTCTACAGGCACAGTGGCTTCATTTTATTGTTTTAAGAGACACAGAGGTACAATTAGTCAGCGTTGCAGGGGAATAGTGTGTGGCAGTAATATAACAGGGGCCCAGTGTGTGGCAGAATTATTTTCAGGGGCACAGTGAATGGCAGTATTATTTTAAGGGGCACAGTGGGTAGCAGTAATATACCAGGGGCCCAGTGTGTGGCAGTATTATATTCAGGGGTACAGTGTGTGGCAGTAATATACCAGAGGCACAGTGTGTGGCAGTATTATATTCAGGGGCCCAGAGTGTGGCAGTAATATATTCAGAGAGCACAGTGTGTGGCATCATTATATTCAGGGGCCCAGTGTGTGGCAGTATTATATTCAGGGGTACAGTGTGTGGCAGTATTATATTCAGGGGTACAGTGTGTGGCAGTATTATATTCAGGGGGTACAGTGTGTGGCAGTATTATATTCAGGGGCCCAGTGTGTGGCAATATTATATTCAGGGGTACAGTGTGTGGCAGTATTATATTCAGGGGTACAGTGTGTGGCAGTATTATATTCAGGGGTACAGTGTGTGGCAGTATTATATTCAGGGGCCCAGTTTGTGGCAGAAATATATTCAGGGGGTACAGTGTGTGGCAATATTATATTCAGGGGGTACAGTGTGTGGCAGTATTATATTCAGTGGGTACAGTGTGTGGCAGTAATATACCAGAGGCACAGTGTGTGGCTGTATTATATTCAGGGGCCCAGTGTGTGGCAGTAATATATTCAGGGGGTACAGTGTGTGGCAATATTATATTCAGGGGGTACAGTGTGTGGCAGTATTATATTCAGCGGGTACAGTGTGTGGCAGTATTATATTCAGTGGGTACAGTGTGTGGCAGTATTATATCCAGTGGTTACAGTGTACAGCAGTATTCAGGTTATACATCCTCCACACTTCAGTTGTTAGTTTGCTATTGCCTTCATGGCACTGAGGCCGCTAGGTGTGCACCAAGCATTAGCATACAGCTTGGACCTTTACCGCATGGCAGACCTGGATAAGCGGACCCTCACTAAAAATAGATGAGAACCCCTGGTCTATATATATTCCCTATCTATCTATGTCAGTGTTTCCCAACCAGGGTGCCTCCAGCTATTGCAAAACTACAACTCCCAGCATGTTGGGGTGACACCATTTTCTACCGCAACGGGTAACACAAACCCTAGCAACGCCACTGGCTGTGAGTACACAACGTGTGAGCTGCGGGGTCGCGATCCACTGCAGGTCGACGCAATGACGTCACATCATGGCGCCGGCGCCCGGAAATCTCGTCCCCACTGCCAGCACATACAGTAAGTACTAAGAGTATGCTCAGGGCCCAGGGGATTTGGGGGACAGAATATGTGCCACTGTTAAGGGCACTATATAGTACAGGAGGAGGGGGGGGGGGATTTAAAAACTTAGGGGAATTTTTAATGTGAGGGGCTGCAAGGCAAAGCACTGGGGGCACTATATGTGAAGAGCACATGACAGGGGGGCCCCCTGTGCTGTGCACCTCACATATAATGCCCCCTGTGCTGTTACCACACATATAAATTATATGTGGGGGGGGGGGCAAAGCACATGGGGTATTATATGTGAGGGGCACAGCACAGGGGGCATTATATGTATGGGGCACAGCACAGGGGGCATTATATGATATAATTCAACCTGTGCTGTGCCCCACACATATAATGCCCCCTGTGCTGTGCCCCTCACATATATTGCCCCCATCATGCGCCCCTCATATATAATGCCCCCATCCTGTGCCCCTCATATATAATGCGCCATCATGCGCCCCTCACATATAATGCCCCCTGTGCTGTGCCCCTCACATATAATGCTCCTGTCATGTGCCCCAAACATATAATGCCCCCTGTGCTGTGCCCCTCACATATAATGCTCCCTGAGGGGACAGGATAGGGGGCATTATATGTGAGGGGCGCATGATGGGGGCATTATATGTGAGGGGCAAAGAACAGGGCATTATATGTGAAGGGCACAGCACGGGGCATTATCTGTGAGGGGCGCATGATGGGGGCATTATATGTGAGGGGTGCATGATGGGGGCATTATATGTGAGGGGCAAAGAACGGGGGCATTATATGTGAAGGGCACAGCACGGGGCATTATATGTGAGGGGCGCATGATGGGGGCATTATATGTGAGGGGTGCATGATGGGGGCATTATATATGAGGGGCACATGATCGGGGCATTATATGTGAGGGGCAAAGAACGGGGCATTATATGTGAAGGGCACAGCACAGGGTGCAATATAAGTTAGGGGCACAGGGCATTATTATGTGGGGGAAACAGGACGGGTCATAATTATTATATGTAGGGGCACAAGATGGGGCATTATTACTATATGTGAGGGCACAGAATGTTCTGCATTTCAGAAGTATATTGTAGATTATGAGGAATTTCTGGGTTGGTACATTTATTTTATCGGCAACAATACATTTGGGTATTTTATTCAGAGGGTGCACTGCACAGCAAGTTATATTCAGAGAGTGCAGTGTGTGGTAGTATTATATTCAGAGAGTGCAGTGTGTGGTAGTATTATATTCAGAGAGTGCAGTGTGTGGTAGTATTATATTCAGAGAGTGCAGTGTGTGGTAGTATTATATTCAGAGAACGCAGTGTGTGGTAGTATTATATTCAGAGAGTGCAGTGTGTGGTAGTATTATATTCAGAGAGTGCAGTGTGTGGTAGTATTATATTCAGAGAGTGCAGTGTGTGGTAGTATTATATTCAGAGAGTGCAGTGTTTGGTAGTATTATATTCAGAGGGCACAGTGTGTGGTAGTATTATATTCAGAGATTAAATCCTAAAGTCCTGGGGTACCAATTTAAAATATAACTTTTAATAATACTTGATAAAATGTATAGACACAAGTAATAAATCATAAACACCTCTAAAGTTCATAGATCACCATAATAGATAAACTTTATCTATCATGGTGATCTATGCACTTTAGACGTGTTTATGATTTATTACTTGTGTCTATACATTTTATCAAGTATTATTAAAAGTTATATTTTAAATTGGTACCCCAGGACTTTAGGATTTGATTTATGAAACAGTGGGGCTCTTACACAGGCTTCTAATGCCATTATCTCATAGACTATGAGCCATTGTGTCTAGTTTTTTTTTATATTATATTCAGAGGGTGCAGTGTGTGGTAGTATTATATTCAGAGGGTGCAGTGTATGATAGTATTATATTCAGAGGGTACAGTGTGTGGTAGTATTATTATATTCAGAGAGTGCAGTGTTTGGTAGTATTCAATTTAGAGGGCACAGTGTGGTAGTATTATATTCAGAGGGCACAGTGTGGTAGTATTATATTCAGAGAGTGCAGTGTATGATAGTATTATATTCAGAGGGTGCAGTGTATGATAGTATTATATCCAGAGGGTGCAGTGTGTGGTAGTATTACATTCAGAGGGTGCAGTGTATGATAGTATTATATTCAGAGGGTGCAGTGTGTGATAGTATTATATTCAGAGGGTGCAGTGTGTGATAGTATTATATTCAGAGGTTGCAGTGTGTGGTAGTATTATATTCAGAGGGTGCAGTGTATGATAGTATCATATTCAGAGGGTGCAGTGTGTGGTAGTATTATATTCAGAGAGTGCAGTGTATGATAGTATTATATTCAGAGGGTGCAGTGTGTGATAGTATTATATTCAGGGGTACAGTGTGTGGCAGTATTATATTCAGGGGTACAGTGTGTGGCAGTATTATATTCAGGGGTACAGTGTGTGGCAGTATTATATTCAGGGGGTACAGTGTGTGGCAGTATTATATTCAGGGGCCCAGTGTGTGGCAATATTATATTCAGGGGTACAGTGTGTGGCAGTATTATATTCAGGGGTACAGTGTGTGGCAGTATTATATTCAGGGGTACAGTGTGTGGCAGTAATATATTCAGGGGGTACAGTGTGTGGCAATATTATATTCAGGGGGTACAGTGTGTGGCAGTATTATATCCAGTGGTTACAGTGTGCAGCAGTATTCAGGTTATACATCCTCCACACTTCAGTTGTTAGTTTGCTATTGCCTTCATGGCGCTGAGGCCGCTAGGTGTGCACCAAGCATTAGCATACAGCTTGGACCTTTACCGCATGGCAGACCTGGATAAGCGGACCCTCATTAAAAATAGGTGAGAACCCCTGGTCTATATATATTCCCTATCTATCTATGTCAGTGTTTCCCAACCAGGGTGCCTCCAGCTATTGCAAAACTACAACTCCCAGCATGTTGGGGTGACACCATTTTCTACCGCAACGGGTGACACAAACCCTAGCAACGCCACTGGCTGTGAGTACACAACGTGTGAGCTGCGGGGTCGCGATCCACTGCAGGTCGGCACGATGACGTCACATCATGGCGCCGGCGCCCGGAAATCCCGTCCCCACTGGCAGCACATACAGTAAGTACTAAAAGTATGCTCAGGGCCCAGGGGATTTGGGGGACAGAATATGTGCCACTGTTAAGGGCACTATATAGTACAGGAGGAGGGGGGGGGGGATTAAAAAACTTAGGGGAATTTTTAATGTGAGGGGCTGCAAGGCAAAGCACTGGGGGCACTATATGTGAAGAGCACATGACAGGGGGGCCCCCTGTGCTGTGCACCTCACATATAATGCCCCCTGTGCTGTTACCACACATATAAATTATATGTGGGGGGGGGGGGGCAAAGCACATGGGGTATTATATGTGAGGGGCACAGCACAGGGGGCATTATATATATGGGGCACAGCACAGGGGGCATTATATGATATAATTCAACCTGTGCTGTGCCCCACACATATAATGCCCCCTGTGCTGTGCCCCTCACATATAATGCCCCCATCATGTGCCCCTCATATATAATGCCCCCATCCTGTGCCCCTCATATATAATGCGCCATCATGCGCCCCTCACATATAATGCCCCCTGTGCTGTGCCCCTCACATATAATGCTCCTGTCATGTGCCCCAAACATATAATGCCCCCTGTGCTGTGCCCCTCACATATAATGCCCCCTGAGGGGACAGGACAGGGGGCATTATATGTGAGGGGCGCATGGTGGGGGCATTATATGTGAGGGGCAAAGAACGGGGGCATTATATGTGAAGGGCACAGCACGGGGCATTATATGTGAGGGGTGCATGATGGGGGCATTATAT
The DNA here is from genome assembly GCF_029499605.1 of Hyla sarda. NCBI lineage: Eukaryota > Metazoa > Chordata > Amphibia > Anura > Hylidae > Hyla > Hyla sarda. Next base: position 38,868,766 of record NC_079190.1, on the reverse strand, counting down.
GTGAGGGGTGCATGATGGGGGCATTATATGTGAGGGGTGCATGATGGGGCATTATATGTCAGGGGTGCATGATGGGGGCATTATATATGAGGGGCACATGATCAGGGCATTATATGTGAGGGGCAAAGAACGGGGCATTATATGTGAAGGGCACAGCACAGGGGGCAATATATGTTAGGGGCACAGGGCATTATTATGTGGGGGAAACAGGACGGGTCATAATTATTATATGTAGCGGCACAAGATGGGGCATTTTTACTATATGTGAGGGCACAGAATGTTCTGCATTTCAGAAGTATATTGTAGATTATGAGGAATTTCTGGGTTGGTACATTTATTTTATCGGCAACAATACATTTGTGTATTTTATTCAGAGGGTGCACTGCACAGCAAGTTATATTCAGAGAGTGCAGTGTGTGGTACTATTATATTCAGAGAGTGCAGTGTGTGGTAGTATTATATTCAGAGAGTGCAGTGTGTGGTAGTATTATATTCAGAGAGTGCAGTGTATGATAGTATTATATTCAGAGAGTGCAGTGTATGATAGTATTATATTCAGACAGTGCAGTGTATGATAGTATCATATTCAGAGAGTGCAGTGTGTGGTAGTATTATATTCAGAGAACGCAGTGTGATAGTATTATATTCAGAGAGTGCAGTGTGTGGTAGTATTATATTCAGAGAGTGCAGTGTGTGGTAGTATTATATTCAGAGAGTGCAGTGTGTGGTAGTATTATATTCAGAGAGTGCAGTGTGTGTTGTAGTATTATATTCAGAGAGTCCAGTGTTTGGTAGTATTATATTCAGAGAGTCCAGTGTTTGGTAGTATTATATTCAGAGGGCACAGTGTGTGGTAGTATTATATTCAGAGGGTGCAGTGTGTGGTAGTATTATATTCAGAGGGTGCAGTGTGTGGTAGTATTATATTCAGAGGGTGCAGTGTATGATAGTATTATATTCAGAGGGTACAGTGTGTGGTAGTATTATATTCAGAGAGTGCAGTGTGTGGTAGTATTATATTCAGAGAGTGCAGTGTGTGGTAGTATTATATTCAGAATGCAATGTGTGGTAGTATTATATTCAGAGGGTGCAGTGTGTGGTAGTATTATATTCAGAGAGTGCAGTGTATGATAGTATTATATTCAGAGGGTGCAGTGTGTGATAGTATTATATTCAGAGGGTGCAGTGTGTGGTAGTATTATATTCAGAGAGTGCAGTGTGTGTTGTAGTATTATATTCAGAGAGTCCAGTGTTTGGTAGTATTATATTCAGAGGGCACAGTGTGTGGTAGTATTATATTCAGAGGGTGCAGTGTGTGGTAGTATTATATTCAGAGGGTGCAGTGTATGATAGTATTATATTCAGAGGGTACAGTGTGTGGTAGTATTATATTCAGAGAGTGCAGTGTGTGGTAGTATTATATTCAGAGAGTGCAGTGTGTGGTAGTATTATATTCAGAATGCAGTGTGTGGTAGTATTATATTCAGAGGGTGCAGTGTGTGGTAGTATTATATTCAGAGGGTGCAGTGTGTGGTAGTATTATATTCAGAGGGTGCAGTGTGTGGTAGTATTATATTCAGAGAGTGCAGTGTATGATAGTATTATATTCAGAGGGTGCAGTGTGTGATAGTATTATATTCAGAGGGTGCAGTGTGTGGTAGTATTATATTCAGAGAGTGCAGTGTGTGGTAGTATTATATTCAGAGAATGCAGTGTGTGGTAGTATTATATTCAGAGTGCAGTGTGTGGTAGTATTATATTCAGAGAGTGCAGTGTATGGTAGTATTATATTCAGAGGGTGCAGTGTATGATAGTATTATATCCAGAGGGTGCAGTGTGTGATAGTATTACATTCAGAGGGTGCAGTGTGTGGTAGTATTATATTCAGAGAGTGCAGTGTATGATAGTATTATATTCAGAGGGTGCAGTGTGTGATAGTATTATATTCAGAGGGTGCAGTGTGTGGTAGTATTATATTCAGAGGGTGCAGTGTATGATAGTATTATATTCAGACGGTACAGTGTGTTGTTTATTCAGGGGATACAGTGTGTCAGAATTATATTCAGAAGGTATGTGCCAGTATTATATTCGAAGAATACAGTGTCTGGCAGGTTTATAATAATTATTGTTTTCATATAGAGGATCAGAATCGTAGTGAGGAGCCATCTGGGCGTCAAGTTCTGCTGAGTGAACATTTAGCTGGAACAAGTCCCGTGGTAAGTACATCTGAATTAGATATGGAAAGACTATAGAGAAGACGTCACCTGTAATCACTAATATCATTCTGTATCCTCCTGTGTGTGTCCCATCAGAGCTGGAGTCACTTGTAAGTTCTGCAGTAATGATGGGTGAAACAACAACTCCCAGCATCCCCTCACCACTGCTTAGGTCATACTGGGAGCTGTAGTTTTAAATGGTAAAAACTTCTTTAGCACTTTCCCATTCTGTGGCAATTGGTATATTTGATAATTATTCTGACATGTGAACATGGCCAAAAAGTCTTAAACAAGGTTAGGACTGTATGATACATTTAATAATATTGTAAGTTCCGTAAGCAACATCTTATTTTCTGTCCGCCAACACAAAATACTCTAATAGTGCCCCTCCCGAGACTCGACTCTGGATCCGCCCCTGCGTCCAAGGGAGTTCTTCCGTCGGCAAATACCCCATCCAGTTTCGTACCCTCGCCTCTGAGCTATCCTGGAACAATGAGGCCCTCTGCGTGACCTTCAAGAAAGGCTTATCCAGTCACATCAAAAAAATTCCTGCTACCCTATCTGAACTAATCCAGTTGGCCACCCGCATTGATATGCGTTTTTCTGAAAGTCGCCAGGAGCTCCGCCAGGAAAAGGACCTTGATCTCTGGGTACCTCTCTCCCAGAATCCTCTGCAATCTACCCCTGTGCCTCCCGCCGAGGAGGCTATGCAAGTGGATCGGTCTCGCCTGACCCAAGAAGAGAGGTCTCGTCGCAGAGATGAAAATTTGTGCCTGTACTGCGCTAGTACCGAACTTTTCCTAGTGGACTGCCCTATTTGTCCTCCGCGTCTGGGAAACTCACGCACGCACCCTGTTCACGTGGGAGTGGCGTCTCTTGGCATAAATTCTGCCCCTCCACGTCTGACTGTACCTGTGCGGATTTCTCCTTATGCCAACTCCTCCTTCTCTGCTGTGGTCTTCTTGGACTCCGGTTCTGCAGGAAACTTTATTTTGGCCTCTTTCGTTAATAGGTTCAGTATCCCAGTAACCCGTCTCGTCAAGCCGCTCTACATTTCTTCTGTCAACGGAGAAAAATTGGACTGCACTGTGCGCTACTGCACAGAACCCCTGCTTATGAGCATTGGACTGCATCACGAGAAAATTGAATTTCTTGTCCTACTCAACTGCACCTCTGAAATCCTCCTCGGTCTGCCATGGCTCCAACGTCATTCTCCCACCCTTGACTGGACCACCGGGGAGATCAAGAGTTGGGGTTCATCTTGTCTCAAACAATGCCTCACCTCTGCTCCCACTTGTCTAACTCCTGAGGTTCCACCCTTACCGGTCCCTCCCAAGGCTTACCAGGACTTTTCTGATATTTTCTGCAAAAAGCAAGCAGAGATCTTACTTCCTCATAGCCTCCTTCCTTGTACCACTCTGCCCCGTGGCAAGCTTCACCCTCTGCCCCCCCTCCCCATTCCCACTTCTTCTGAAGTTCCTGCCGTAGATGAAATAACCCAGGACTTCTCCGTTATCTGGAAGGAGGCTCAAGAGTCGCTCCCACTGGCCTTGTCTCGTATGAAGGGACGAGCAGATAAAAAGAGGGGGAGACCTAAGGGGGGGGGTACTGTTACTGGGACCCGGAGCACTCGTGGCGTTCTCCTCTCTGCAGCACCCCGATCAGACCCGCTGACCGGGAGCGCTGCACTGTCACTGCCGGCGGGGATGTGATCCGCGTAGCGGGATGCGCCCGCTCACGGGTCGCATCCCAATCTACTCACCTGTCCCGTTCCCCGGCTGTCACGTCCTGGCGCGCGCGGCTCCGCTCTCTAGGGGGAGCGCACCGGCTCTCTAAGATTTAAAGGGCCAGTACACCACTAATTGGTGCCTGGTCCAATCAGTGTTAATTAACTCCTACCTGCTCCTTGCTTATAAAAACCCACTTCCCCTTCCTGTCCTTGCCGGATCTTGTTGCCTCAGTGCCTAGTGAAAGCGTTTTGTGTGTATGCCCTTACCAGTGTTACCAGACCTTCTGCTGTTACCCTTGACTACGAACCTTGCCGCCTGCCCTGACCTTCTGCTACGCCTGACCTCGCCTCTGTCTAGTCCTCCTGTCCCACGCCACTCTCATTAGTCAGTGAGGTAGAGCCGTTACCGGTGGACACGACCTGGTTGCTACCGCCGCAGCAAGACCATCCCGCTTTGCGGCGGGCTCTGGTGAAAACCAGTAGAAACTTAGAACCGGTCCACCGGTACGGTCCACGCCAATCCCTCTCTGACACAGAGGATCCACCTCCAGCCTGCCGAATCCTGACATCTGCATTATAAAATTGACGTGTTTTTACTTTTGGAAGACACCAGAGGGCTTCAAAGTTCAGCAGCAATTTTCCAATTTTTCACAAAATTTTCAAACTCAATATTTTTCAGGGACCAGTTCAGTTTTGAAGTGGATTTGAAGGGTCTTCATATTAGAAATACCCCATAAATGACTCCATTATAAAAACTACCCCCCCCCCCCCCCCAAAGTATTCAAAATGATATTCAGTCAGCATTTTAACCCTTTAGGTGTTTCACAGGAATAGCAGCAAAGTGAAGGAGAAAATTCAAAATCTTCATTTTTTACACTCACATGTTCTTGTAGACCCAATTTTTGAATTTTTGAAAGTAAGCACATACGTCATATGTCTATGTAAATTGTTCGGCGGGCGCAGTAGAGGGCTCAGCAGTGAAGGAGCGACAAGGGGATTTTGGAGAGTACGTTTTTCTGAAATGGTTTTTGGGGGGCATGTTGCATTTAGGAAGCCCCTATGGTGCCAGAACAGCAAAAAAAAAACACATGGCATACCATTTTGGAAACTAGACCACTCGGGGAATGTAACATGGGATAAAGTGAGCCTTAATACCCCACAGGTGTTTCATGATTTTTGCAAATGTAAAAAAAAAAATAATAATAATTTTTACCTAAAATGCTTGTTTTCCCAAAAATTTAAAATTTTTAAAAAGGGTAATGGCAGAAAATACCCCTCAAAATTTGAAGCCCAATATCTCCCGAATCAAAAAATGCCCCATATGTGGGTGAAAAGTGCTCTGCTGGCGCACTACAATTCTCAGAAGAGGAGTAGTCACATTTGGCTTTTTGGAAGCAAATTTTGCTCTGGGGGCATGCAACATTTAGGAAGCCCCTATGGTGCCAGGACAGCAAAAAAAAAAAAAAAAAAAAAACACATGGCATACTATTTTGGAAACTAGACCCCTCAGGGAACATAACAAGGGGTTAAGTGAACCTTTATACCCTACAGGTGTTTCACGACTTTTGCATAGGTTAAAAAAAAAAACATATGTTTTACCTAAAATGCTTGTTTTCCCAAAAATGTTACATTTTTAAAGGGTAAAAGCAGAAAATAGCCCCCAAAATTTGTAGCACAATTTTTCCCGAGAACAGCAATACCCCATATGTGACCCTAAACTGTTGAAATAATGCCTTGAAATACGACAGGGCTCCAAAGTGAGAGTGCCATTAGCATTTGAGGCCTAAATTAGGGACTTGCATAGGGGTGGACATAGGGGAATTCTACGCCAGTGATTCCCAAACAGGGTGCCTCCAGCTGTTGTAAAACTCCCAGCATGCCTGGACAGTCAGTGGCTGTCTGGTAATACTGGGAGTAGTTGTTTTGCAACAGCTGGAGGCTCCGTTTTGGAAACAGTGGCGTACCAGACGTTTTTCATTTTTATTGGGGAGGGGAGGGGGGCTGTGTAGGGGTATGTGTATATGTAGTGTTTTTTACTTTTTATTTTATTTTGTGTTAGTGTAGTGTTTTTAGGGTACAGTCACACGGGCGGGGGTTCACAGTAGTTTCTCGCTGGCAGTTTGAGCTGCGGCAGAAAATTTGCCGCAGCTCAAACTTGCAGCCGGATACTTACTGTAAACCTTCACCCATTTGAGTGTATCCTGTACGTTCACATTCGGGATGATCATCCAGCTGTTGCAAAACTACAACTCCCAGCATGCGCTGACAGACTGTACATGCTGAGAGTTTGTTTTGCAACAGCTGTAGGCACACTGGTTATGTATCACTGAGTTTGTGACCTAACTCAGTGTTTCACAACCAGTGTGCCTCCAGCTGTTGCAAAACTACAACTCCCAGCATGTACGGTGCATGGTGCACGGTGACTGCTGAGAGTTGTAGTTTGCAACAGCTGGAGGCACACTGGTCGTGAAACACTGAGTTAGGTAAAAAAAAAAACTCTGAGTTTCACAACCATTGTGCCTTCAGCTGTTGCAAAACTACAACTCTCAGCAGTCACCGACAGCCAACGGGCATGCTGGGAGTTGTAGTTATGCAACCAGCAGATGCACCACTACAACTCCCAGCATGCACTTTAGCTGTTTGTGCAAGCTGGGAGTTGTAGTTATACAACAGCTGAAGGTACACTTTTCCATAGAAAAAATGTGCCTCCAGCTGTTGCAAAACTATAAGTCCCAGCATGTCCATAAGGGAATGCAGGGAGTTGTGGTTGTCTGCCTCCTGCTGTTGCATAACTACAGCTCCCAGCATGCCCTTTTTGCATGCTGGGAGCTGTTGCTAAGCAACAGCAGGAGGCTGTCACTCACCTCCTACTGCTGCTCCGGTACACAGGTCAGTCCCTCGCCGCCGCCGCTCCTGGAGCCCCGATCCCAACATTGACGCGGGGATCGGGGTCCCCAGCTCCCGGGGCCGACGAATCAGTGCCACCTCACCCCTGCTGGCTATGGCTGTTCTAGGCCGTCAGAGACGGCCCCGATCAGCCAGTAATTCCGGGTTACCGGGTCACTGGAGACCCGATTGACCCGGAATCGCCGCAGATCGCTGGGCTGAATTGTCCAGCGATCTGCGGACATAATGACCTCCCTGGGCGATATGCCGCGATGCCTGCTGAATGATTTCGGCAGGCATCCGACTCCGGTCCCCAACCGGCTAGCGGTGGGGACCGGAATTCCCACGGGCGTATGGATACGCCCTCGGTCCTTAAGGACTCGGAATGCAGGGCGTATCCATACGCCCTATGTCCTGAAGAGGTTAATGGTATAGAGAACTGTGTCTAGTGCATTAACTCTGTGATTTTTTGCCCATTGAAACCAGTAGGCCCATTGTGGTCTATGGGGAAAAGCTGCTGAGTTGCCCATAGCAACCAATCAGATCACTTCTTTCATTTTTGAAAAAGCCTCTGAAAAATGAAGGAAGCAATTTGATTGGTTGCTATGGGCAACTCAACAGCTTTTCCAGGAAAGTAAAGTTTAACCACAACACTGTAACACTGTCCACCCTGGGACTCGAACCAGTGACGGTCTCCCATCCCACTGTACTGCCGAGACTGTCCTGCTTATCTTACATGCAGTGAGATCCCTATAGACCACAATTAGCCTATTGGTTTTAATGGACAAAAAAATCACAGAGTTGATGCACTAGTCACAGTTCTCTATACCATTAATGAAGGGAGGGCTCAATATTCGCAAATATGCGCATATGTGCATAAATTTGCGCATATGCGCGCAAATTTTCACATATGTGCAAACAAAATAAGCGAATATTCGTAATTACGAATATATAGTGCTATAGTCGCAATATTCGCAATTAAAATTCGAATTGCGAATATTCGTGAGCAACACTAGTCTCTGCAAATACAGTGAAGGAGTTTAAACATGCATGGGATAGGCATAAGGCTATCCTTCATATAAGATAGGGCCAGGGACTATTGATAGGATTCAGATTATTGGGCAGACTAGATGGGCCAATTGGTTCTTATCTGCCGACACATTCTATGCTTCTATACTGTATGGATATTAGAAAAATGGTTCCAAGCTCTTATTTCTTTATTAAATTCACTACTTTGGGGCAGGAAAGCACGTTAGCTGAGCACGATGGGGGTTGGGCACTTTTTTTTTTTTTAGGTACTTTTTAGCACTAAAATTGCAGACTATTATGAGAAGGAGGGAAAACGTAGTCCTATTTTTTCTCTCTAAGGGTATGTTCACACTACGGAATTCCCGCGGAATTCCACGGGCGTAATTCCGCGAGCCGAATTCCGCGGTGTGAACTTAACATTAGTGTGAATGGGTCTCCGCGAGACCCGTTCACACTGCGGAATTTCAGCGGCGGACAATTCCGCCGCTGAAATTGTTCCGCGCAAAGAAAGAACATGTTCATTCTTTGCACGGAAGTCCGCGAGCACTGCATAGCTGTCAATGGTGACAGCTCAGTGCCGCCCGGTCCTACCGCCGCCGCCGGCTGCCAGTCTGAATCTCCGCTCACTGAATTCAGCGAGCGGAGATTCCGTTCACACACTGTAGTGTGAACATACCCTAATGGGTCGTTATAAGGATATTTTTGAGATTTTGGAAGCTGGGATACTCACTACACCCATGCATATATATATAATAAAGTATGGGAGGAACTTCAAATTTTTTTTAAATCACATGGAGTTTTGACTTTACTTCATTATGGTCGAATAAAGCACTTAAAGAATTCCTTAAAATTAAAGATTCACTCTTTTGGATGAAAAGGAGCTTATTTATGTAAATCAATTATACGCTTTAGGTCAAATAAAGTCGTTTGAAGAGATAGCCCATAAGTGTGTGGGGGGAAGACAATCAGAAACATTGTTTTTTACAAATAAGTAACACAGATCATAAACCAATAAAAGGAGAGTTGAGGAGAGTACATTCACATCCCCTTGTTGAATTAATGAGAGGGCCCCCTGTCCCTAAACCCATGACAAAAATGTATGAAATGTTGATGCTATCAAGGGTAGATGGGAAAGGGACTTGGGGGGGGGGGGGGGGGTTAGGTTCAGATTCATGGGGCAGAGCCTTTGTAAACTTGAACTTTACATCATATAATAAGGCCCATGTAATGGTACAGTCTGAGATTTTGTATAGGATGTATTATACTCCATGGGGATTGAAGCGTATGGGCCTCAGACAAGATGCAAACTGTCCAAAATGTCAGATAGAGGATGCTAACTTTTTTTGTATCTTATATGGAATTATTCCTATATTCATACATTTTGCAATCATCGATGTTATTGAAAAAAGGTATAACATTAAGATCGAACAAGACCCTTAGAGGCTTATCCTTGGAGCAAGTTTAATTAGACTATTTCCTTATGCGAAGTTGCTGTCTGGGCATGCTGGGAGTTGTGGTTCTGCATCGGTTGGGGGTACACAGCTTGAAGACCACTGCTATAGAGGGTGCAAATGTATTTGAGCCCTGGAACTCAAATAATGTGAAATATGAGATGATCAAAATGGAGCCCCTGCACTAATTACTTGGGTTCTGAGGTCTGTAAGGTCCATAGTAAAAACATCAGGTTCTGTCTATAGAAGATACTAAATCATGGCAGCTCAAAGAAACAAGCAGTCATTCTGACATGTCACATGTGATGTCATAGACAGCTGGAGTCCTGATATTCCACTGACAGCCGCCCGAGCCTTCAGTCTGTAATTGTTCCAGTGAAATTAGTGAGAATAGTGAGATTAGCGTCTTCTTCTTCTACTTGTCTGAAATGGAGCTAAAAGGACTGGGGTTCGTCCCCCTCCTGTTGGCGTTTTGGTGTGCGGCCTGGCTTGCCACCAGCTACATCATGACGGTCGTCCTCGGCCATGCAGCCTCGCCACTGATGAGCATCAGGTAAGATAAACAAACACATGATTCTTATTTCTTGGGTTGGGAGTGAGGAAATATCCATAATAACATTGGTTTCTTTTCCTTCACAGTGACGTGGGAAATTTCTTTCCCGAAAGCATATTATTCAGAATTGGATTCATAGGGACGTCCATTGGCACTTTGGTACTAACCTTTCTTATTTATAAGTATATGGTTATGCATACTGAAGAGTTCAGGGGTCATCAGGTCCTGATCCAGAGGATCCTGCTGGCCATTGTGTGGGCCTCCTGTTTTGCCACAGCTGTTATGCATGTATTGTCCCCCGAAGAATACCCCAGGATACACTTTGTCAGCACGATAATTTCCATTACATGTGAAGCCTTATACTACCTTGGGCAGTCCATCCAAATGTATAAATTACCAGGAGCAAAAAAAGTCATCCACCATAGTAGATGCACCTGCTGTGGCCTGACTTTTGTCTGTGTAGTTTTCTATTTTGGATATGAAACATTAAAGGAATTATTCCATAATGATGAAGACTGGGACGAGATCCGTGAAATCCCCATCATAATCATCGAGTGGGTGATGCTTCTACTGATCCTGATAAACATCGTGACCTATTATTCCACCATGCAGAGGTTATTGTTGACCGTCTCCAGAAACAGCTGCACACTCTCTCTTAGAGTAAAAATTGATGACTTCGGGGTGTAGACCACCACGGGGGCCATCAAGTGGACTTCTGGGAGAGATACTGCACAGGACACGGAAAACATCTAAAGAAGAATAACTGGGGGACTATAAAAAATAAAAAAAAATTATAAAAAAATATTGGTGTGTGAAGTGTAATACCTAGTTAGAAAAACAGAATCAAATTCATCATTATAACCCCCTCTGCATTACCCTGTTTATTATTTTTCAAGCAAGCATTTTGTTTTAATTCGTCCACTCTCTGGCGTGCTCCTTGTATAAGGGGTTTGGGATACCCTTTCTGTTTAAAACGATCCTCCAGGTTATCTAGTTGTTGCTGGCATTTTTGTGTGGAAGAACAATTCCTTCGGATTCTTTTCATTTGACCGAATGGAATGTTCTTCTTCCATTATTTAAGATGGCAACTGTTAAAGTCGAGGTATCTGTTTGCATCCACCTCCTTAAAATAGGTGGCAGTATGCGAACAGCCATCCTAAATATAGTACAGGAGATCACGGGGCCCCCCAGCGGTCGGACCCCCCTGCAATCTGAAACTTATGCCCTATCCTTGGGACAGGGCCGGACTGGGGATGAAAACCAGCCCTGGAAATTACTGTATACCAGCCCCACAGCATTGTGTCATTGTGCCGGCAAACGGCCACCGAGCACAGGCGTATCACTTTGCGTGGCTATACATATATATATATATATATATATCACAGAAGGAATACACCAGTACTTTGCCAAATGTTTCAATAAAGTGGTGTCAGCGACCAAGACCTGATCATAGTCCACCACAAATTCAAAAACTAAAATGGCACAACACTCCCTTATAATCAGGACCGGTTTTAGGCTTAGCATGGCCTTAGGCAAAATCAAAAGTGGGGCCCCAAAAGTTGTAGTAGTGCACTAACTAGATTTGAACATTTTTGGTCACTTCAAATACTATGAAAAAAATATCTAAAAAGCTATTGAAAAGTCCCATCAAAACAAAAATGGTACCGATAAAAGCTACAAATCACAGCGCAAAAAATGACCCTCACATCCCTATATACAGAAAAATAAGAGTTATAGGGATCAAAATAGTACAATTTTATATTTTTGTATAGTTCCCCCCACATTAGGTAAAGAGTATAGCTCCCCCACATTAGGTGTGCAGTATAGTTCCCCCACATTAGGTGCAGTATAGTTCCCCCACATTAGGTGAAGTATAGTCCCCCACATTAGGGGCAGTATAGTTCCCCCCACATTAGGTAAAGAGTATAGCTCCCCCACATTAGGTGTGCAGTATAGTTCCCCCACATTAGGTGCAGTATAGTTCCCCCACATAAGGTGCAGTATAGTCCCCCACATTAGGTGCAGTATAGTTCCCCCACATAAGGTGCAGTATAGTCCCCCACATTAGGGGCAGTATAGTTCCCCCACATTAGGTGCAGTATAGTTCCCCACATTAGGTAAAGAGTATAGCTCCCCCACATTAGGTGCAGTATAGTTCCCCCACATTAGGTGCAGTATAGTTCCCCCACATTAGGTGTAGTATGTTCTCCTACAGACATACAGCCTTCAGCCATATACAATGTATGGCTGGAGGCTGTATGCCTGTTTACTGCCCCACTTGAGTATTCCGACCACCGCTCCTGGGTCACGATCTACTGCTATGGCCTATGGGCCATCCCGGTCACGATCTACTGCTATGGCCTATGGGCCATCCCGGGAGCAGCGGTCGGAACACTGAAGATGACCGCAGGTCACTTACCATACCCGCGCGTCCTCCTCACTGCTGCGCTCTGCTGTACTGTTGCTATGGGCGCACGCACGTGATGTCAGTGCCGTCACTGCGTGCACTTCCTCCCAACGGCCCCAGCGTTTTTAAAGTTAATGCGGGGCCACTATGAAGTAAACGGGGCATCCTTGTGTCCTGAAAAGATTTTTCGGGACACAGGGATGTCCCGAATGTGACGGGGCCCCCCTGCGGGCACGGGGCCCGGAGCTGGTCACTGTTTTAAAGTGGCAACGGCCGGACTGCTAATCTTTAACAAGAAGCCAATGCTGCGGCCACTTTAAAACAGTTGCGCCCCCCCCCCCCCCCTACTGAGCAGCCGGCAGTGGGCCCCCTAGCCAAACCCTTGATCTATCTTTACATTAGCCATAATGGAGAAGGGGGCTGGCTGTGTGGTTCAGACCAATAACTAAGCCAATCCCCTTGATCTATCTTTACATTAGCCATAATGGAGAAGGGGGCTGGCTGTGTGGTACGGACCAATAACTAAGCCAAACGCTTTATCTATCTTTACATTAGCCATAATGGAGAAGGGGGCTGGCTGTGTTGTTCGGACCAATAACTAAGCCAATCCCCTGATCTATCTTTACATTAGCCATAATGGAGAAGGGGGCTGGCTGTGTTGTTTGGACCAATAGCTTAGCCAAACCATTGATCTATCTTTACATTAGCCATAATGGAGAAGGGGGCTGGCTGTGTGGTTCGGACCAATAACTAAGCCAATCCCCTGATCTATCTTTGCATCAGTCATAATGGAGAAGGGGACCGGCTTCACTATTGAACTGAGCAAACAGCCTTTAAGCATATCACTTGTCACCTGCTGCTATAGAAAAGGGATTTTTGGATAAGCTTCTTTTCTGTATCTAAACAAACTTTGGAATGCAACAGGACTGGCAATGATAGTGGGATAACAGGGAGGCTTTAATATGGAAAGTATATTAGTGAGCGTAATTTTAATGAAAAAAATATTTGAATTATTTTTATCTGGCTCAGTACAATGCAAATATCTCATGGGATGTGTGGGGATGCAGCTTAAAGGGGTACTCCGCTGCTCAGCGTTTGGTACAAACTGTTCCGAACGCTGGAGCCGGTGTGAGGTGAGATTTCCGAACCAATGCAAAAGTCGGACCACTCCTCCCCTCAGCTCTCGGAAGTTTTCCCAAGCTAGAGCGAGGAGGAGCGAGGGCAGAGCTCAAGGTCGCACGTCTGCAGGAGATAATTAAGCCACGCCCCTTAGGTTCGGTAATCTCACCTCACACCCCTCCTGGAGGATGCAGCTCTGCAATACACACTTCCTGCTGTGGCTTATTTTGACCGTGCAAACTTGCGACCTCACCGTGCTTATGTCCTCCCAAGACAGAGCAGGGGGAGGTGAGGAGCTGTGCATGCACGTCCTCTCTCCGCTCCCCCTGCTCTGTGTTTTCCCCGTGCAAACTTGCAACCTCCCGTGATAGATTAGGTCCTCTGGAGACAGAGCAGGGGGAGGGCTACGTCCTCCATCCTCGGGGAGTGGTGTGAGGGGAGATTTCCAAACTAAGGGGCGTGGCTTAATTATCTCCTGCAGACGTGCGACCTTGGGCTCTGCCCTCGCTCCTCCACGCTCTAGCTTCGAAAAACTCCGGAGAGCTGAGGGGAGGAGCGGTCCGACTTTTGCATGGGTTCGGAAATCTCACCTCACTCCGGTGCCGGGAGCTTGTGATGTCATAGCCCCCTCATGACATCACGCCCCGACCCCTCAATGCAAGTCTATGGGAGGGGGCGTGACAGTCGTTACACCCCCTCCCACAGACTTGTATTGAGGGGGCGGGGTATGACATCATGGGGGGGGGGGGCTATGACATCATAGCTCCCGGCGCCGGCTCCAGCGTTCGGAACAGTTTGTTCCAAACACTGAGCAGCAGAGTACCCCTTTAACTCCAATTTTTTGAACAGGACTGATTTGACTATGGCAGTGTTTTCCAACAAGGGTGCCTCCAGCTGATGCAAAACTACAATTTCCAGCATGCCTGACCAGCCTGTGTATGCTGGGAGTAGCTTTGCAATAGCTGGAGGCACCCTGGTTGGGTAACACTGGCCAATTGACCATTTATGAGACCTTATACAACTTTCTAAAGGGTGCAGAATTGTACAGAACCATAAGAACCATAAAATGTCACTGACTGAAGTTTGCGGGACCGTACTCTACCTCTATATGCCTCCAGTTTCATATGGCAGAATATAGATACTGTATGAACCTGATAAAGAACATGATGTGTGGTGTCCCAGCACAGGATGCCTTCCTGTGGGCTAAAGTTTGCCTCGGGCATCCTTGCAGCTACTGTGCTGGACCCACTAGTCCATCTTGTATTTTGTTGTATTGCACTGTGTTGTGATAAATTATGTAACTGTCGTTTTATGGGATTGCTACAAAGTGAACCAGGGGACCCTGACCCCGTAATGGGAGCCCCCCCCCCCCCCAACATTGGCCTTTATGTAGTGTAGAGGGGGAGGAGCTGTTTAGTGTTTAGTCCAGTCAGAGAGGAGCTGTAGTTCAGTCCAGAGGAGTATATAAATCCTACTAAAAATACCACCACTATGGTATGCTGCCCATGCAAATGAACATAAATCCTACAAAATGATGGCAGACTAAACAATTGTAGGCAAAATCATAATCTTTATTAACCCCTTAAGGACCCTGACCATTTTCACCTTAAGGACCCGGGCATTTTTTGCAATTCTGACCACTGTCACTTTAAGCATTAATAACTCTGGAATGCTTTTACTTTTCCTTCTGATTCCAAGATAGTTTTTTTCGTGAAATATTCTACTTTATGTTAGTGGTAAATTTTTGTCGATACTTGCATCATTTCTTGGTGAAAAGTTCCAAAATTTGATGAAAAATTTGGAAATGTTGAATTTTTTAAAACTTTGAAACTCTGAAATAAATAAAATAAATTATACATTGATCCACATACACAATATGTCTACTTTATATTTGCATCATAAAGTTGACATGTTTGTACTTTTGGAAGACATCAGAGGGCTTCAAAGTTCAGCAGCAATTTTCCAATTTTTCACAACATTTTCATAATCTAAGTTTTTCAGGGACCAGTTCAGGTTTGAAGTGGATTTGAAGGGCCTTCATATTAGAAATACCCCATAAATGACCCCATTATAAAAACTGCACCCCTCAAAGTATTCAAAGTGACATTCAGTAAGTGTGTTAACCCTTTAGGTGTTTCACAGGAATAGCAGCAAAGGGAAGGAGAAAATTCAAAATCTTCATTTTTTTACACTCACATGTTCTTGTGTTTTTGAATTTTTACAAGGGGTAAAAGGAGAGAAATCACCCTAAAATTTGTAACCCAATTTCTCTTGACTAAGGAAATACCTAATATATGGATGTTAAGTGCTCTGTGGGTGCACTTGAGGGCTCAGAAGGGAAGGAACGACAATGGGATTTTAGAGAGTGAGTTTTTCTGAAATTGGATTTGGGGGGCATGTCACATTTAGGAAGCCCCACATGGCATACTATTTTGGAAACTACACCCCTCAAGGCACGTAACAGTGAGCCTTAACACCCAACAGGTGTTTGACGACTTTTTGTTAAAGTTTCAACTAAAATGCAGTCTTTTCCCCAAATTTTACAGCTGGAGGCATACTACTACATCGCCCAGCATGCCCTTTGGCTGTTTGTGCATGCTGGTTGTTGCAGTAATGCAACAACTGGAGGCACACTTTTTCATAGAAAAAAAGGGCCTCCAGCTGTTGCATAACTACAAGCCCCAGCATGCACAAACAGCCAAAGGGCATGCTGGAAGTTGTAGTTTTGCCACCAGCTGTTGCAAAACCACAACTCCCAGCATGCCCTTTGGCTGTGCATTCTGTATGCTGCCGCCACCACTGAGGACACTGCTGACACCGCCGCCCAGGGACCTCCGCCAACGCCACCGACTCCAGGGACCCTCCACGTCGATGCCAGGGAACCCTGCCTGCCCCGATGGACAGGTAAGGGACCCCCGACTTGCCCGATCGCCGCCGGATCACCTACCAGCAGGCTCGGTGATTGATCAGGCGTCCGGACCGATCAATCACACGATCGTGAGGTGGCACCCGTGCCACCTCACTCCTGCTGGTAAAGGGTGATAGGTGGCGTCTTGGAAGCCACCTATTACCCTTTTTTTTTCTAGGTCACCGGGTCACCAGAGACCTGCTTGACCCGGAATCGCCACTAATCGCCGGTCCAACATGGGGAGGGATTTGCATGGGGTGCCTGCTGAATGATTTCAGGTACAAGTACGCCCTGGGTCCTTAAAGGGTTAACATATAAACATACAATATAAAACGTTAAAACACACAAGTGGGGTACCACAGGGGTCCGTCTTGGGTCCTGTTCTATTTAATATATTTATTAATGACCTTGTAGAGGGGTTGAATAGTAAAGTAGTAATCTTTGCAGATGATACTAAACCCTGTAAAGCGGTAAACACTATAGAGGACAGTGCACTGTTACAAATGGATCTGGATAGGTTGGAGGTTTGGGCTGAGAAGTGGCAGATGAGATTCAACAATGATAAATGTAAGGTAATGCACATGGGGAAGAAAATTCCGGGCTGGGATTATGTATTAAATGGGTGAACACTTGGGATGACTGACTTGGAAAAGGACTTAGCAGCTTTAGTTAACAGTAAATTTAGCTGTAGTGACCAGTGTCGGGCAGCTGCTGCCAAGGCAAATAAAATCATGGTGGTGCATCAATAGGGGCATAGATGCCCATGACAAGGAAATAATTCTACCGCTGTACAGATCACTAGTCAGACCTCACATAGAATACTGTGTACAGTACTGGTCAGACCACACATAGAATACTGTGTACTGTACTGGTCAGACCACACATAGAATACTGTGTACAGTACTGTTCAGACCACACATAGAATACTGTGTACAGTACTGGTCAGACCACACATAGAATACTGTGCACAGTACTGGTCAGACCGCACATAGAATACTGTGTACAGTACTGGGCACCAATACACAAGAAAGATATAGTGGAGCTGGAGAGGGTTCAAAGACGGGCAACCAGAATAATATGGGGAATCGGAGGACTACAGTACCCAGAAAGATTATCAGAATTAGGGTTATTTAGTTTAGAAAAAAGAAAACTTAGGGGAGACCTAATAACTATGTATAAATATATCAGGGGGCAGTACAGAGATCTCTCCCATGATCTATTTATACCCAGGACTGTATCTATAACAAGGGGGCATCCTCTACGTTTAGAGGAAAGAAGGTTTCTACACCAGCACAGATGGGGGTTCTTTACTGTAAGAGCAGTGAGACTGTGGAATTCTCTGCCTGAGGAGGTGGTCATGGGGAACTCTGTAAAAGAATTTAAAAGGGGTCTGGATGCATTTTTGGAGAGTAATAACATTACAGCTTATGGATACTAGATTTATAGGGACAGAACGTTGATCCAGGAATTTATTCTGATGACATATTTGGAGTCGGGAAGGAATTTTTACCTCTAGTATGAGGGTTTTTTGCCTTCCTCTGGATCAACTCAATAGGGACTAATTAGGGTTATAGGTTGAACTTGATGGACTCTGGTCTTTTTTCAACCGTATGAACTATGTTACTAAATAGTGACTATACATATTATATGGAAAAGACATCTATGAAACATAAAATTCATAATGGTGAAAAAAAAAATATATTGTTATGTTTTTGCATTTTCTGATACAATATAAGAGTTCGATTCCATTGAAAGCAGTACAGAAATATCACTTGCGAATCATCCGATCAGCATATTCAGACAAACACTATCAATTATCCAGTGGACCTCCAGCTGGGCCAATTTCTTTCTCCAATCTCCACCTCTCTTATCGATGTAAACCTTGTGAATTCCCCTGATTTTTAACAAACTGGAATTACAATTATGTTTTTCCTTGAAGTGTCTTGGGATTGGTTTCAAACATGCTGGATCCGACTCTTCTTGTGCACGTCATGAATGTGTTCCCTGACACGTACTTTAAACTTTTGGGATGTAAGGCCCATATATATCTAACTACATGGACATGTCGCATAGTATATAACTCCTTCCGAATTGCAAGCAATGTGTTAGGTAATCTTAAATTCTTTTTCTCCATCACTAGACCGGAAGTAGGTTGCACTTTCAATCGAGGGGCATGTCAAGCACCCTCCACACAGATAGCAGACCCATTTCGGTCCCCTGGATCCCAAAATATTCCTCACATTTGAGGTGGCCCAGTACAGGAGTTATACCCCATACCCTTGCTGTCCTGTCAGGTAGCCTCCTTACAGTGTCCCCTGGGCCCCTGTATCTGTTCCCCTTGTATATTCATTTGTATATATGTTATCCAGTGTATTATACCTGTAAAGTGTTATAGCTTTAAGACCAGTTGTCATGTGATTGAACAGTTGTCATGTGATTGTAACCCAGTGAGGTATCAGTGACCATGTGACTTAAGGGTGACCTATGGGACCCCTCCTAGTCTCCCCCATATAAGCCCTGGGAGGAGCTAGCTCACTCTCTTGAGTTCCAGTTAAGTCTTTTCTGTGGTTCAGTGCAGTCAAGTCCTGAGAGTGTGTTTGGAGTCCATAGGAGGCCTCAAGTCAACCACTCAGCCACAAGTCTACAAGTCCAGGTCCCAGTCAGAGCCTGGTAAGCAACAAACAGGGTATAGTCAGTCTCAGTCAAGTCAGTCAAAGTCAACCTGTCTTCAGTCAGCTTGACCTACATCAAAATTGTCCCAGTCCACTGCAAGTCCCTGCAAGCCCTCAGGTCTCTGAAGTTACTGGTCACCTCAGTGGGCCTGGCTAAGCTGTACAGACTATTCCACCTGTCTAACTCAGTAAAGCTGCCGTTGTTCCGTAACTTGGCGTTGGAGTCATTATTGGCCCGTGCCTAGCCCAGGATCCAGCGGTATACCTCCGGGTGGTATTGAGGATAAACCACACCCTGGCGTCATGAATACAAGAGGTTAATGCCATCTGCCCCTAGGGTAATTCCATCTGCCCTGCATCACACCCTTTACCACACATTTGTCCCTTCATGATAACTGTGTGCCAAGATGATATTAAGATTCTTAGCTCTCTTATAAGTGATGGAGGGGGCCATAGATATACATTTCTTGATAGTGACAGCAGTCTGTAACATAGGCCAATATTTGGTCAGAATCTCCCTCACATCCTGCCAGTTGTCATTAAAAGGGGTTATGAATCTCACCTGTTCAGGGTCTTCAAATTCTTCATCTTGGGCTGCAGCTATTCCTAGTCTTGTCTGGTTTGTTCAATCCAGGCCCCTTTTTTTTATCCTCCTTTTACTGTATCCACGTTCCACAGATCATTTTGTTAAGTCCGTTGCCTGCTTGGAAAAAGAAGTGTCATCAGAATAAATTCTTCTGACCCTTAAAAATTGTCCAACTGGGATGCCTTTTAAGCAGGAAGAGGATGAAAAGAGATCGCCACCTTATTCCTATTTTTCAAGAAAATGAAGTATTTCTCACAGAAAAGGATTGCAGTAACACATGTTTTGCTATACACATGTTTATTCCCTTTGTGTTTATTGGAACTAAACCAAAAAAGGGAGGGAAAAAATAAAATTGGACGTAATGTCACCAAACTCCAAAAATGGGCAGGACAAAATTATTGGCACCCTTTCAAAATTGTGGAAAAATGAGATTGTTTCAAGCATGTGATGCTCCTTTAAACTCACCTGGGGCAAGTAACAGGTGTGGGCAATATAAAAATCACACCTGAAAGCAGATAAAAAGGAGAGAAGTTCACTTAGTCTTTGCATTGTGTGTCTGTGTGTGCCACACTAAGCATGAACAACAGAAAGAGGAGAAGAGAACTGTCTGAGGACTTGAGAACCAAAACTGTGGAAAAATATCAACAATTTCAAGGTCACAAGTCCATCTCCAGAGATCTAGATTTGCCTTTGTCCAAAGTACGCAACATCCTCAAGAAGTTTGTGACCCATGGCACTGTAGCTAATCTCCCTGGGCGGGGATGGAAGAAAAAATTGATGAAAGGTGTCAACGCAGAATAGTCCGGATGGTGGATAAGCAGCCCCAAACAAGTTCCAAAGATATTCAAGCTGTGTCAGCATTAGTGTCGGCGTGAACTATCCGTCGACATTTAAATGAAATGAAAAGCTATGGAAGGAGACCCAGGGGAACCCCACTGCTGACACAAAGACATAAAAAAGCAAGACTGCATTTTGCCATAATGAACTTGAGTAAGCCAAAATCCTTCTGGGAAAACGTCTTGTGGACAGATGAGACCAAGATAGAGCTTTTTGGTAAAGCCCATCATTCTACTGTTTACTGTTCCTAAAATGGACAGCAGAGGTCAGCAGAGAGCACTGTGGTCATGACAGAAGAAAAATGTGTCCTGAGACCCCCCATTTCGGCGATCCCCACAAATCGCCGATCAATTCAGATAGGCGATTTGTGGCGATTCCCGGTCAATTGGGTCCCTGGTGACCCGGAAAAAAAGGGTGAAAGGTGCCGTCCGAGACGGCACCTATCACCCTTTAGCAGCAGGAGTGAGGTGGCACTGGTGCCACCTCACAATCGTCCTGATTTGTTGGCCGTTACCGGCTGACGAATCTGGACGCCTGCTGTGTAGGCGTCCCTAACGGCACCCACTCCGCCCCTATTCCAGATGACAAGAGCGGGTGCCAGGAGTCCTCACCTGATGTGTGGACCCCGACCTCCAGCATCGGCGGTGGGATCAGGGCCCCCGGAGCGGAGATGGCGGCAGCAAGGAGGGACAGAGCGCAGCAGCAGGAGGTAAGGATGGCTTCCTCCTGTTACTTAGCAACAACTGCCAGCATGCACAAATGGACATACTGGGAGTTGTTGTTATGCAACAGCAGAAGACACAACTACAACTCCCAGCATGCCCTTTGGTAGTTTGTGCATGCTGGGGGTTGTAGTTATTTAACAGCTGGATGCACATTTTTTTCTATGAAAACGTGTGACTAAACGTGTGCCTAAAGCATAACTACAACCCCCAGCATGCACGGACAGCCAAAGGGCATGCAAGAATTTGTAGTAGTATGCCTCCAGCTGTTGCATACAACTACAAGCCACAGCATGCCTTTCGGCTGTCACTGCATGCTGACAGTTGTAGTTTTTGCAACAGCTGAAGGCACACTGGTTGCGAAACACTGAGAGTTTGTTACCTAACTCAGTGTTTCACAACCAGTGTGCCACCAGCTGTTGCAAACTACACTCCCAGCATGCACTGATAGACCGTACATGCTGGGAGTTGAAGTTTTGCACACTGGTTGCGAAACACTGAGTTAAGAAACAAACTCTCAGTGTTTTGCAACCAGTGTGCCTCCAGCTGTTGCATAACTATAACCCCCAGCATGCACGGACAGCCAAAGGGCATGCTGTGAGTTGTAGTTTTTCAGCAGCTGGAGGTTCCCCCCCATGTGAATATACAGGATACATTCACAAATTTTTCATTTTCACAAGGGGTAATAGGAAAAAAGCCCCCCATAATTTGTAACACCATTTCATCTGAGTATATAAATACCCCATGTGTGGACGTAAAGTGCTCTGCTGGTGAACTACAGGGCTCAGAAGAGAAGGAGCGCCAATGGGCTTTTGGTGAGAGAATGTGTCTGGAATTGAAGGCCATGTGCTTTTACAAAGCCCCCATGGTGGCAGAACAGTGGACCCCCCCCCCCCCACATGTGACCCCATTTTGGAAACTACACCACTCATGGAAAGTAACAAGGGGTGCAGTGAGAATTTACACCCCACTGGTGTCTGACAGATTTTTTTGAACAGTGGTCCATGAAAATTAAAAATGTAATTATTCATTTGCAAAGCCCACTGTTCCAAAGATCTGTCAAACGCCAATGGGGTATAAATGTTCAATGCACCCCTTACTACATTCCGTGAGGGGTGTAGTTTCCGAAATAGGGTCACATGTGGGGGTCCATTGTTCTGGTAGCATGGAGGGGCTTTGTAAACGCACATGGCCCCCGACTTCCATTCCAAACAAATTCTCTCTCCAAAAGCCCAATGGCGCTCCTCCTCTTCTGAGCATTGTAGTGCGCCAGCAGAGCACTTGACTTCCACACATTGGGTATTTTCATACTCAGAAGAAATCGGGTTAAAAATTTTGAGAGGCTTTTTCTCCTATTACCCCTTGAGAAAATGAAAAATTTGTGGTAACACCAGCATTTTAGTGAAAAAAATTTAATTTTTCATTTTCACAACCGAAATTAGCGGAAATTTGTCAAACACCTGTAGGGTGTAAAGGCTCACTGTACCCCTTGTTACATTCCTTGAGGGGTGTTGTTTCCCAAATAGTGTGCCATGTGGGGCTTTTTTTCTATAGGGGCTTCCTAAATGCGACATGCCCCCCAAAAACAATTTCAGCAAAATTTGCTTTCAAAAAGCCAAATGTGACTTTTCTGAGCATTGTAGTGCGCCCGCAGAGCACTTTACCTCCACACATGGGGTATTTCCATACTCAGAAGAAATGGGGTTACAAATTTTGGGGGGGCATTTTCTCCTTTTACCTCTTGTAAAAATGGTAAATTTGGGGAAAAAACTGCATTTTAGTGAAACATTGTTTTTCATTTACACATCCGACTTTAACAAAAAGTTGTCAAACACCTGTGGGGTGTTAAGGCTCACTGTGCCCCTTGTTACGTGCCATGAGGGGTGTGGTTTCCAAAATAGTATGCCATGTGTTTTTTTTTGTTTTTTTTTACTGTTATGGCACCATAGGGGCTTCCAAATGCGACATGCCCACCAAAAACCATTTCAGCAAACTTCACTCTCCAAAATGCCATTGTCAATCCTTCCCTTCTGAGCCCTCTAGTGCACTCACAGAGCACTTTACGTCCACATATGAGGCATTTCCTTACTCGAGAGAAATTGGGTTATACAATTTGGGGGGCTTTTAGTCTTTTTAACCCTTGTAAAAATCCAAAAACTGGGTCTACATGAACATGTTAGTGTAAAAAAATGGAGATTTAGAATTTTCTCCTTCTCTTTCTGCTATTCCTGTGAAAAACCTAAACGGTTTATAAATTTTCTGAATGTCATTTTGAATACTTTGAGGGGTGCAGTTTTTATAATGGGGTCAATTATGGGGTATTTTTAATATGAAGGCTCCTCAAATCCACTTCAAACCTGAACTGGTCCCTGAAAAATTCCGATTTTGAAACTTTTTTAAAAATTGGAAAATTGCTTCTGAACTTTGAAGCCCTCTGATGTCTTCCGAAAGTAAAAACATGTCAACTTAATGATGCCAACATAAAGTAGACAAATTCTATATGTGAATCAATAATGTAATTTATTTGGTATGTCCATTTTCCTTACAGGCAGAGAGCTTCAAAGTTAGAAAAATGCTAAATTTTCACATTTTTCATGAAATTTTTTACCAAGAAATGATGCAAGCATCGCCGAAAATTTACCCCTATGTTAAAGTAGAATCAAATTCATAAGAACCCCAGAGTTATTAATGCTTAAAATGACAGATGTGCAAAAAATGCTCTGGTCCTTAAGGTGAAAATGGGCTGGGTCCTTAAGGGGTTAACGTTTTATGTTGTATGTTTATATGTTAATAAAGTTTATGATTTTGCATATAATTGTTTAGTCTGCCATTATTTTGTAGGATTTATGTTCAGTTCAGAGGAGTGTGGAGAAGTCAGAGGAGGCATATGGAGGAGAAAACTCTCAAATCTGCAGCCACGCCAGTCTCTGGACTGCCCCGCGCTCAGGTGAAAGTCAGTCAGTCTAAAATCTTCAAGTAAGTGCAGGCTGCTATTTGATCTCAAGTCTGCAGCAACAGCAACTACAAATCCCAGCAAGGCGACAGGCTATCCTAGATCACTCTGCACTTCCCACTGCACCAAAGTCTGTACTGTGACAGATTTAACAATTCCTGCTTCAGTATAGATAGTTATCCGTAACCTTGCATCAGTGTCATCATTGTCTCCGCGCTTGGCCCAGGAGAAACCTTCATCCTTGAAACGTCTAGGTTAACGTTTCCCTGACGTCACAAACTGATCTATACACCCTGCACAGAGATAGTAGTCACATGTGCTTTATTGGTTTTCATATTACTATGGGTTGTAATATTGCTTTTAGGTGAAGATGTCTCTGTAATATGGTACACTATAGAGGCACCACACTCTGCATCCTGGCCCAACCTTGGCACGCATGGCTCTGCCATGGAAATGAGACCTAGCATATATTGCCAATAAATTATATAATGGTCAGATATAGTGTCTGCCTGAAATGTATTCTCAGCTGCCGATGGACCTTTATTGCTCTTATCTTAGCTTGTGAACTGGGGTTAAATGTCTGGATGTGATACTGACTGGAAATGCTGTAATAATATGTAGACTTTATCACATCCGATAAGTGAAAGGGTTTTCTCTGAAGAGGTTTGTGTTTACTCATGCTGTGTATACAAAAGAAAATAATAATTCACCTATTTACAATGTGTACAGAGCGAAGAGCCATATCAGTAACTGCAGCCAAACCTACTTCCTATGTGAATCACAAAACGCCATAAATTCTGAAAGCCAAAAAGATTAGACAATAGGCTTCGCACTTGAAGTATTATCCGGTTGTCTGGTTTAGAAAACCTATTCACATGAACCTTGTTAGGCTAGGATGAGATATATCCGGTGTCTGGCATTTTTTCCTGTGAAAAAAGGCGGCGGAGGGAAACTGATGCTAGAACTGATTTGAATGGGACAGTTCACATTCATCCGGCGTCTCAGTTTGGACACCAGATGGTTTGACATGCTGGACTGGCACTGGACAAGAGAATGCATTTTGCTGCGTTCCCCCATCCGGCGCTCAAAAACAATGGACGCTGGATACTACACAACTGATGACAACTGATGCAGTTGTAGCATCAGTTGCGTCAAGATTAGAGTTCACGTATGCCAGACACCAGACATATGTAATTCCAGCCTTAAGGATTTCTGATTAAATAGTGGTTGTCTCTGGTTCACAAGCCTTATCTACTAAAAGGGTGGTCTGATGCCTCCAAATTGTATTGTATGGGCTCGGACCGTGTGGAGTCTCCTTAAGAACTGTCTCCAGTCGACGATGAAGGGGTAAATGTTTCTACATTCGTGCTTTTCTCCAAGAGGGCGAATCATTCCTAAGCCAGAAGAGATCAAAGCTGTACAACAGCTCTTTTGGTACCACTGGACATCGCACTGACTCTGGTTTCTAGTCAGAGTCAGTGCGATGACCTTTTGGCCCTACAATTGGGAATCGTAACGCAACTAACCATAAGTAAGGGCCCATTCACACTATGTGTTTTTTGAGCAAAGTTTCATTTGGAAATCCCAATGCAGTAGGATCTGTGGTGACCCAGTACAGAATATAGCATACTGCCCATCCTGTGTGTGGCAGATATTGCCTTCAGTGTCCGTCTTGGGCCCACATTACTCAGGACTCAATAAATACTAATGTTATGCTATGGTTAATGTATTGGTATTTTCTGTGTACCTGTTGCTTTAAGCCTGTAAGCAACCTGTTGTTAGGGGAGTGTGTAGGAGGTGAACCATGTGACTTGTCAGCTCAATAGGAATCCTCCAAATCTGCCCCTTATAAAGTGTGGTAGGAGTTCAGTGTTAGCTGAGGTACAGTTTGGAGAGAGTCTGAAGAGAAGGCCTAAAGTCTAATCCTGCAACCACGCCTCTTCTAAAGCAAATCCCCTGCGTCAGGTGAACGTCAAGCCTAGTGGTAACTCTAAAGTCCTGGGGATTCTAGTCAGTCAAGTCAGTCATACAAGTCAGTCATTCAAGTCACTAAAGTCAAGAGTGGGTTGCCATACAGAAAGTCAGTCATATACAGCACAATCAACTACAAGTCCCAGCAAGCCGATAAGCTTCCAAGGTTTACCCTGCACCTCCCTGTATACCAATCTGAGCTGTAACGGATTTTACCATCTATGCTACCATCCAGTAAAGTCAGTTTATCCGTAACATTGCGACAGAGTACTTATTGCCCCGTGTCTGGCCCAGGAGAAGCTGGCTCAACCTCAGATGGTGTGTAGGCTAACCGTTCCCTGGCATCACGAAAAGGTTAATTTGCACATTACCCTCACCCGACACCACACCTCCTCTTGTTTTCAATAAAATTTTGCTGCAACATTCACACTACAAGCTTCTACCGAAAGAATCTTGTTGTGTGGAGACAATCTAAAGTGCATTTCGGAGCGGTCCTGTGGTCTCTGTCTTGTAGTGTGGGGTCTGCACGGTAAAGGAAGTCATTGATCCAGGGGTGCACTGTGGTGCAGGTATCTGGGAGGTAATGTACCCATGATGGTTGGTGTCAATGACTTGAGCCTAAAACAGGTGTAAACCGATTCAGCCAGTACCCTACAGATGGAATCTCTGCCCAGAATATGTCCATATAGAAGACTTAACTACTGGACTGTGCATATCCCAAATCTCCTTAGAAAGCTGCTATGGGGATTTTACCCACATCATATACACTGAAGCTCAACCTGTGTAAACTTATCATCACCCTGTGCTGCAAGGAGAAAGTATATTGTATTGGAGTGCTGTCATTAGTGAGCCCTAATGCTGTCCCTAAGACCACTCTTCCTGCCTACTTGCCTAGACACCCTAGCGGTGAAAGACAACTGGGCGCCAGTCCCTTTCTGCGCTAAAGTGCATGGGCATAAGAGTCAAACAAAACAAACTGTATATGTCAGGAAACAAGTCAGGAACATAACGGGAATAAGTTACAAACAGATATACAAGGCAGTATACAGAATACTAACATACAGTACAAGAACTAGGAACAAGATTAACGGCAGATATTATAATATGAACAAGACTCCATATGAGGATAAGTTTACAGCAGACAAAACCAGGAGATGCAGGGGATGAACAGGTTAACTGAATGTCAGAACACTAAACGGGTGTTACAGCAGAGGTGAAGTGGATCCGGTGAACCTGTATGGATAATGGTGTGGGCCGTACTAGGGACAGCCGGACAGCCGTTGGCTGTCCGGGCATGCTGGGAGTTGTAGTTTTGCAACATCTGGAGGTCCGCAAGTTGAAGACCACTGGTATAGCAGGTAATACTCACGTGTCCCCGCCTCTCCGTACCCATCACCGCTGCCCTGGATGTCGCTCCATCGCTGTCGCTGCGTCCCTGTGGTATCCCCGACGCTCCGGACTTCTTCCCCGGGATCCACGCTCTCCGTCGCCATCATCACGTCGCTCCTATTGGATGACGGTGTGCGCGACGACGTGATGAAGTCGAAGGAGAGCGCAGGGGATCCCAGCACGGAGAAGACACCGAGGAGGCAGGTAAGGTCCCTCCAGGTGTCCTGTAAGCTGTTCGGGATGCCATGATTTCACCGCGGTGGTCCCGAACAGCCCGACTGAGCAGCCAGGTTAGTGTCATTTTCGCTTCAGACGCAGCGGTCAGCTTTGATCGCCGCGTCTGAAGGGTTAATACAGGGCATCACCGCGATTGGTGATGTCCTGTATTAGCCGCGGGTCCCGGACATTGATGGCCGCAGATATTCGCCATATAAGACGCACCAACTTTTCCCCCCCAGTTTTGGGGAAGAAAAAGGGCGTCTTATATGGCGAAAAATACGGTATGTATTGATATGTGTTTGTTTTTTTTTTTTTGTTTTTTTTTGCCTTTTATTTGTTTAACCTGTATTGTAATAACTTAATCATGCCAATTTGTTTTACCAACCAGTTTTATTTAAACTCTGATCACATTCACAATGAGAATCATTATTTAGTGTAATTTAGGATAATCTACCAATTGTACTATTCCACATTTAAAATCTGTATATCTATAGATCTAGTATCCATAACCTGCAATGTTATTACTCCACAAAAGTGTCCAGGCCCCTCCTGATCTCTTATATTGTGTTCCCCATGACCACCTCCTCTGAGAATTCCACAGTCTCACTGCTCTTACAGTAAAGAACCCTTATCTGTGCTGGTGTAGAAACCTTCTTTTCTCTAGACCTAGAGGGATGCCCCCTTGTTATAGATACAGTCCTGGGTATACATTCACACATCATTTTTGGATCATTTTTTTTTAACCATAAACAGAAGTTAAATTGTCCAAAAGAAAAAAAACAACTGAAAAAACTATGTATGAACAGAAAAAAACTAGCTGACAAATAAGGCTTAAAAACTGTATATAGTCTAAAACAGCTGTTTTGTCATTAAATAAAACAGCCCAAAATACTGTTTGGGAACATAGCCTTTTACCTATACATACATATTTTTATCGACTGGCTTAGCCCAGTGTTTCTCAACCAGGGCGCCTTTGGCTGTCTGGGCATGCTGGGAGTTGTAGTTTTGCAACGGCTGGAGGCACCCTGGTTGGGAAACCCTGGACTAAGCATTTATTTTCAAGTTCAACATGTAACTGTCCAAAAACGCTAATTATAGGTAAAATGCAAATAAATGCTGCAATTCTGCCACCTAGTGGACAGTTTTATAATGACTTAAGTTATTATTATAATTTTTTTTCTGTTTTGAATTAATCAATTCTGGAAAATCTTCGAACTCTCCATTGTGCAATTCCTCCGTTATTCCTCCTGGAAATAAAATATTTGACTAAGCTGACAGTGTGTGTTAACATTTTCCTTGTCAGTGCTCAGTTTAAGGTTATGCTCACACCTAGTATATTAGATATTACATTATAACCATGCTGTATAATGTACGTCAATACTGATTTATCACATTAGATCACCAAAGGTATTACAGCCACTAAACTACTCTAAACTATCCTAATCTATTTTAAGACTATCACTAACCCAAAAAACACCTCAATGTTTACGTTTACAATGCAATTTACATAGAAAGGTCTATATTGGGGGCATTTTGCTGCCTTGGTTGTGAGTACCAAGATATGTGCCCCCCCCCCCCCCCCCTTTTAATAATCTCGTACATATTGAATAAAAGGCTTACCTCAATATTCAAGTGGTACCCCTGAGGGTGCCAGGAAGTTATACAGATTTGTAAATTACTTTTATATAAAAATCTTCATCCTTCCAGTACTTATCAGTTGCTGTATGCTCCAGAGGAAGTTGTGTAGTGTTCTCTGCTGACACCTCTGTCCATGTCAGGAACTGTCTGGAGCAGCAGAGGCTTGCTTTTGGGATGTTTTCCTGCTCTGGACAGTTCCTGACACGGACAGAGGTGTCAGCAGAGAGCACTGTGGTCAGACTGAAAAGAACTACACAACTTCCTCCCTAGCATACAGCAGCTGATAAGTACTGGAAGATTTTTACATAGAAGTAATTAACAAATCTGTTTAACCAGTTGGCTGGAAAAAAATGTTTTCCTCCGGAGCAACCCCATAAATCCATAAAGCTCCTTCTAGTGATAGTTGCAGGTAGCAAGACTAGACCCATACCTCCATAATTGGAGCAACCCCCCAGATGTTGAAAAAGAGATATTATATTAGGATTGGAAGAAAATAAAGTTCCATGCCCTTAAAGGGTTGGCATGATATATGTAGGATTCTATTGTGGCACTTGTAGTCCGCTGCAGGCATCCTCCATTGTATGCATTTTTATGCTGGGGATCACCTTTAGCAACGGACTACAAGGGCACGATCTGCTCCCCCAGTATAAATGCACAACCGCATTTGGGGTTGAGCACCTCCAGCCATTTGAGACCACGTTCTTTGTTGTTGTTTAAATTTTATACTTGGAGGTGTATAAACTCCATATGTAATGCGCCTTGTACAGCTTCCAGGCAGCATTAGGGTAGCACCTGTGAGGCCATGCACCTATATCAGCCAACTCAGGTGGGGCTTGTAGCCTCTCTCCCTCCTCCCATTGTATGTGTGCGCTTGTAGCCACGCTGGAGGGTACCTGGGAGGACGCTGTGAGTCGACCAAATGCTGCCGTAATTGCCCACTGGCCCCTGTTTTGCTTATCACACACAGGTAGGTTTAGCGTTATGTCCCGTGCCATTTGAGAAACCTTGGCGTTGGTGTGCAGGCTCTGGTATGTCCTTCATATAAGGATATACTGGCTAATGTCTCGATTTTAAAGGGGTTATCCAGGAAAAAAAAACTTTTTTATATATATCAACTGGCTCCAGAAAGTCAAACAGATTTATAAATTACTTCTATTAATTTTTTTTTAATCCTTTCAGTACTTATGAGCTTCTGAAGTTAAAGGGTGCCTCTCATCAAAAAAACTTTTGATATATTCTAGATTAATGTATACAGAATAACTTCACAATTGCATGTTATTAAAAAAATGTGCTTCTTTCTATTTAATTTTCCACTTTGAAGAAATAACCACTAGGGGTCTCTCTACCAGTCCTGGCAGCAAGCATTTCAGACTCATGCTGGAGTCCTAAACACTACGAGCTGCCAGTCTGCTTTGTTCACAAAGGAGAACATTCAGAGCTGCCAGCCTGCTTTGTTCACAGCCTGTTTGGCTGTGAACAAAGCAGGCTGGCAGCTCTGAGTGTTTAGGACTCCAGCATGAGTCTGAAATGCTTGCTGACAGGACTGATCGGGAAAAATACTATAGAAAGAAGCATATTTTTCATTAAAATGCTATTGGAAAGTTATTCAACATTCATTAATCTAAAATATATCAAAAGTTTATTTGATGAGAGGTACCCTTTAAGGTTGTTCTTTTCTGTCTAAGTGCTCTCTGATGACACCTGTCTCGGGAAACGCCCAGTTTAGAAGCAAATACCCATAGCAAACCTCTTCCAAACTGGGCGTTTCCCGAGACAGGTGTCAGAAAAGAACAACCTTAACTTCAGAAGCTCATAAGTACTGATAGGATTAAGATTTTTTAATAGAAGTAATTTACAAATCTGTTTAACTTTCTGGAGCCAGTTGATATTAGGGCTGGGCGGTATACCAGTTCATACCGGATACCGTTTTTTTTTCTCCGACGGTATGAATTTTGCCCCATTCCGCTATACCGGTAGGGCCCCTCCCCCCACCCATGAATGAATTACAGAGCCCACGGCTCGGCTCTGTCAGGGGAGAGCAGGATGAGACTCCTCATCCCCGCTCCTCCTGCAGTTTCAGGCCGGCTCCTCTCTGCAATCAGAGCCAGGGGAAAGCGCAGAAACTGCATCCCCTGGCTCTGATGTTTCCTGGAGCCCCGAGCCGGCTCCCTGCTCCAGTCCACCTCTCCCTTCTCTTCGCCTACTTCAGGGAGTGTTCATAACAAACGCCCGCTCCCCTTGGTCCTGCGGCGTAAGGCAGAGCATTGCGCCGCATTTCTTCTAGTTCCGGCGCCCACTCCTGAGGCCCCTAGTGCACACCGCAGGACCGAGGGGAGCGAGCGCTTAAGGGGCGGACAGACCGCCTGTGAGGGGGCCCACTGATCTTAGAAAGAGCGGCGGGCCCCCTCACACAACGCACGTGAGCTGCGCCGCTGCTGCTCACTGTTCTAAAGTGGCCGTGGCGCATAATAGCGCAGTGGGCACTTTAGATCTAAATTTCAAATTCCCTCCTGGCAGAAGCGTCCGCATCCTGCGCTGAAAGCTTCCGCCAGAGAGGATCCTGTGTCCGGGCGGGAAGTGCCCACGTTACTGCACTGATGACAGCGCACAGGTGAGGAGGAGAGGGGGTTAATGGAAGCAGAGGGGGTAACGGAATAAGGGGCAGGATAGGATAAATGAAAGGATCAGGGGGTTAATGGGTGCAGGGGGGTAATGGAAGCAGGGGGGTAATGGAAGCAGGGGGGTTAATGGAATGAGGGACAGGATGGGGTTAATGGGTGTAGGGGGGTTAATGGGTGCAGGGGAGTGAATGGAAAGAGGGGCAGGATGGGGTGAATGGAGAGATTTTCGCTGCCCTGACTCCTCATCGCCTGTAGTGCAGAGCTGTGATAGACAGCAGTGGGGGAGTATACAGTACAATGCTGTTTCCCCAACCAGGGTGCCTCCAGCTGTTGCAAAACTACAACTCCCAGCATGCCTGGACAGCCGCAGGCTGTCCAGGCATGCTGGGAGTTGCAGTTTTGCTACAGCTGGAGGCACACTGGTTGGGGAAACCCTGATGTTCTGACACTTTAACAAGCCCCCCCCCCCCCAAATACCGTTGAATACCGTGATACCGCCATAATTGTAAAAAAATACCGTGATACACATTTTTGGTACAGATGAGCGAACTTACAATAAATTTGATTCGTCACGAACTTCTCGGCTCGGCAGTTGCTGACTTTTCCTGCATAAATTAGTTCAGCCTTCAGGTGCTCCGGTAGGCTGGAAAAGGTGGATACAGTTCTAGGAAAGAGTCTCCTAGGACTGTATCCACCTTTTCCAGCCCATCGGAGCACCGGAAAGCTGAACTAATTTATGTAGGAAAAGTCATTAACTGCCGAGCCGAGAAGTTCGTGACGAATCAAATTTACTGTAAGTTCGCTCATCTTTAATTTTTGGTCATACCGCCCAGCTCTAGTTGATATATATATATATAAAAGAGTTTTTTCCTGGAATACCCCTTTAACATCAGTGTTGAGGGATAGCCAATGTCATTGTATACATCTACCACAGTAGTACACCCATATTCCTGTAATAATAAATATATATATATATATATATATATATATATGCTACTTTCAACAGCGCCTCTGTTCTCTATAGGTCAGTTGTGATATTGCAGCTTAACTCAATTTACTGGAATTAAATTGAGCTTTAATAGCAGACACAACCCTTGGCAATGGGAATGTTTCATGTAGGAAGGTATTTATATATTGGTCTGATTTGGGCTGAAATGTGTGATCTGAAGAGTTTAAAGCGCAAATCCAACATTGTTGTTGTGGCGGCAGGATACACTTTTAAAACTGACTTTAAAAAAAAAAAAAGTCTAAGGGACTACTGGCAATTCTATAGATAGACCGCTCGCTTTAAAAAAAAAAAAACAGCTACGCTTTAAGATTTATGAGCTAATGAACAAAAGCTGTAAGAATATGTTCACACACGGCAGATTTTGTTGCAACAAAATAGATAAGTTCCAAATGTGCATGTTTTTCTGTAAGTCAGATTTACGTTAATGGGACAGTGAGATCAATTTCTGCTATGAATCTGCAGCCTGTAAGTCAGTATTGCAAAACTACTACTCCCAGCATGCCCAGACAGCCTTTGGCGCATGCTGGGAGTTGTAGTTTTGCAACAGCTGGAGGCACGCTATTCGGAAAACACTGCTGTAAGTACAACCTAATGCTGTCATTTCAATTAATTTCAGATTGATTTTAGTGCACTAGTGCCATCTAGTGTTACAGAAATGGTAATACTCTTAATAGGTCAAAATGTTGTGATGACTGACCTCACCACAGGGAACACTATTCGTACAGTATATTCTGTCTGGTGTTCTGTTATCTACGGCATAAAAACTATACAGTATAGTGCCTTTAATATACACTGTCAGATTCAAAAACTTTTTATATGTTGTAACCTTTCTAATACACTTCTAACCTTTCTAATACACTTCATAAGAAAATGGATCTCCTTTTTTATAGAAATCGTGGCTTGTATAAAAAAGACCACTAGGGGTCCCCATACCATCCGGAACATAATCCTGTCCGGATGCAACATCATCTTTGTCCTAGCTGTAGCACAGGCTAGCACAAAGTCCAGGAAGTGAGGACATGACTAGCACTCCT
Organism: Hyla sarda; assembly: GCF_029499605.1. Classification (NCBI taxonomy): domain Eukaryota; kingdom Metazoa; phylum Chordata; class Amphibia; order Anura; family Hylidae; genus Hyla; species Hyla sarda. The sequence continues at coordinate 38,834,817 of NC_079190.1, read as the reverse complement.
CTGTGCTCACTCCTGTCCTATCAGACTGCAGGAGGGGATTACAGAGCAGCCTGCAGTGAATGGATGAAAAGACACAGCACAGCAGACCCAGGGAGGAAGTGACTGCATGGTGAGTGAGTGCAGGCTGATTGCTCACTTTGGACACACCCCTTCCTGAGCAGAAGGTGTCAGAATGAGTGAGCAGCAGAACAGAGGGATTTGTGAGTCAAATACAGAAACTAGACACATGGAAAGCATCGGCATGACATAGTGAGTAACATATAGAAGCATTACTATTTGTCTGTGGTATGTCGGGTACGCTTTAAGGTAATATTTTGATGACATTGAGACTTGTCAAAAGTTTTCATTGGTGGAGGTCCATGTGCTAACACCCCGCCGGTCATTAGAACGAGCCAGGGGAAGCCCAGCTGAGTACTGCTTCTTTCCGCTGTCCTTGTGCTACCAAAGATGGGCTCCATAGCAGGTCCCTTTAAGTGAGGAGGAACAGAGCTTCTGCAGTGCCTATTTATTACTTTCGTGCTTCCACATCTGTATATATGGATGTGATACTTAAATGGGTACTCTAATTAAACATAACTGTTTTAATTAAAGATTATTCATAAATAAAAACATTTCTAATATATGTCATAAAAAAAAATCTCTCTTTCACACTTTTATTTACAGTTGAAATCCTGGCCACTAGGGGTCACCCTACATGGTCCAGAAATCATTCCCCCCACGTCGGGCATATACAGACCACTGCTGGCTGGACAGCGTGGTCTGGAATGCGCGTCCCCAGTTCGCTATCTGCCTGTATATGAAAAACAGGCAGAGAGCGAGCACAGTGCTCGTGCACGCGTGGCGCGCGTAATTTCGATGTCCCCGCTCCCTGCATCTCCCTCTTCTCATTGCAGGGCACGGCAGCTCAGTCCTCCGACGTTCCTCCTCTCTGTATGGCCCGTGTATAGCCAAACAGAGAGGAGGAGACTGAGAGGCTGCCGTCCCTGCCCTTTACTTCGCCTGTATGTGTGCTCCCGAGAGGGAGTGCAGCATACAGGAAGAAGGGCAGAAGCGAGCCCCGGCCAGGCTTCAAATGAGTCGTGCCTGCCGGGCCACACCCACTTCCTCCCCTCCGCGCATAGCTCAACACTGAGCTGCCGAAGAGGATATTACAAAGGTATTTAAATGAAATTTTACATAAAAAATAAATACAGGTATAGATATAGTTAGTGTCAGGGACAGATGGGGAGGGGGATTGGGGAAAGTTTAGTTAATGATAATTACTCTTTAAACGGCCACATAAATAAACCAAAACAGCCATAATATAGTGTATATTATAAGTGAAAGTGTGAAAAGCTGCAATGTGCTATATAGCAAGTCCACTGGTATAATTACAGAGCTCTGCACCTGTGCCGTCAGCTCTTTCAGCCGTATCATCATGTACCGCTATACCCATATTTGTACCGCACTTTATAATTAAAGTCCAATTTAATATTTAGGTGCAGTAATGTGAGCTGTAATAATGAGTGCCAACGTAGGAACGAGTGACTGAGGTTATACCATGCCAATGCTTGTTTATATATCCAAAGGGGGCAAGGGGTAGATTATAATGGTCGTGTATGATGAAGAGAGATAGATAGATAGATAGATAGATATGAGATAGATAGATATGAGATAGATAGATATGAGATAGATATGAGATAGATAGATAGAGAGATATGAGATAGATAGATAGATAGATATGGGATAGATAGATATGGGATAGATAGATATGGGATAGATAGATATGGGATAGATAGATATGGGATAGATAGATATGAGATAGATAGATATGAGATAGATAGATATGAGATAGATAGATAGATAATAGATAGATAGATAATAGATAGATAGATAATAGATAGATAAATAGATAGATATGAGATAGATAAATATGAGATAGATAGATAAATAGGAGATAGATAGGAGACAGATAGACAGATATGGATGGTGGCGATACATAGACGACGTCTTCCTCGTATGGTCAGGCGACACAGACCAACTTGAGGCCTTTCATGAATACTTGAATTCCATTCATACAACCATTAAATTCACGTTATCCTACTCTACCAGTAGTGTACATTTTCTAGACACTACAGTTGAGATACAGGAAAACATCTGCGGACAGATTTGTTTGTCAAACCTACAGATAGCAATGCTATTCTTAGGTATGATAGCCAACATCCAAAGCATATGCTCAATTCCTTACCCACAAGCCAGATGCTTAGAGCAAAAAGGATTGTCAGTTCTGACGACAGGTTGGAAATAGCCCTCAACAAAATGGCATCAAATTTCACAAAACGGGGCTATCCCCAAAAATTGATAGAACTAAGTAGGCAAAAGATTGTGCAGACATGACCAAACCAAAGAAGTCCCCATCCAGGGTCGCATTCATCTCCACTTTCTCCGATGTTTCGGGGAGGGTATCGGGAATATTGCGACGACACTGGCATATCTTAAGAGATGGTTATGACATGGTGGAGGAATTTTCATCCCCTCCACTCATGTCATACCGGAGAACAGGTAATCTCAGAGACCGCCTCGTTAAGGCAGATGTAAGTGGGAAACGCTCCAAACAAAGCTACATCACTAGTGCCAATCTGGGGTCCTTTCCCTGTAGATCGTGCGTGAACTGTTCCCTTATGCACAAGGGTAACAAGTTCACGCACCCCACTACAGGTGAGGAATTCCAGATTAAGCACTACTTGACATGTAACTCCACCTACGTGGTTTACGTACTATGGTGCCCATGTAAACTCCTGTATATAGGAGAAACTACATGGGACTTTAAAACTAGAATAAACCATCACAGATATACAATCCGGAAAAAACGGCAAGATCTCCCAGTAGCGAAACACTTTGATGAACTTGGTCATACTGAACGTGAACTACGGTTCATGTTGTTGGACCATGTCCCCCCATTGAAGAAGGGAGGGGACCAGACCAGCAAACTGAAGCGGTGTGAATTAAAGTGGATTTACACTTTAAACACTCTTAGACCGGCAGGTCTAAATATGAAATATAAAATTAGTCACAAAATATGTAACCCTTAATACCTCCATAAGTGTTATCTATGCCATAGAATGCTTTCAATTGAACCTGGTGTATGTGTGATATTATTTATTAATCATTTTGTTTCTTTTCCTTCCATAGATGTGAGAGGAGTACCATTCACACGCAACCACACCTGAAACAGAGGACATCCGCGTCATTTTCTTTTTCCTTTTTTACTTTATTTCAATTTTTTAACCACTTGGACACCTGAGCACCCTAATCCCATGAGGAATGTGCACATTCGCAAAGATGGGGACGTGGACGCCCGGATGTCCTCTACACTACTGTGAGCGGACCAGAAGACCGACACCCGGATGGATCTCCACTCGTGGTGGCGGAGGACCGGTATGTCTGTTGGAACGGATTCCCCGTTCTAAGACAGCGCTCCAGAGTTAAGTGACATCCCCACCCCCACGATGCGCTGGTATATCCAGCAAGTTGCACTATAAAGTAGCGAGAGGCTAGGAATCAGGGATGCCAGGATCCAAGATGGCGCATATGGCAACAAGTGAGTGCACGCAAGCGCGGACTCACACACGTGCATTTGTTTACACGGAGGTCGTTTCCGGCTCAGATCGGAGCCAAGACGGAAGTGATAACCTTAGGATGTGGCGTCCTCGTGTGTTTGGGCTGTGAGTGGCGCGCGCAATGGAACTCCTCCTACAAGGAAGGTACACTTATGACACATGGACACTTATATTTATGATAACTTTTCTGTGCATTTATGGATACGGATATGTTTTTCTTTTTTTGCGTGTCTGCACATATTCTTCATTACTACCAGGCGCCTTGTGTTAAGATATGGTGTGTATATCGCCCTGTATAGTATGATCATCCTCACATTATACCGTTTTCCTTGTATTTTGTAAATAATCACGTGATTTACTTGCTGTCACCTGTACACTATTTAAACCCCACAATGTATATCAGTCACTGCTTGACAATGCCTGTGTGAGACAGGCGAAACGTCGCTCCTATAGATGTTTGGTTGAAATAAAAGCCATCCATTCTTTTTCACTTGGAAATTGGTGTGCCGCCGCTTCTTTGCACAGATAGACAGATAGATATGAGCTAGATATATATGAGAAAGATAGATAGATAGATAGATATGAGATATATAGATATTAGATAGATAGAGAGATAGATATGAGATAGATAGATAGATATGAGATAGATAGATAGATATGAGATAGATAGATAGATATGAGATAAATAGATAAATATGAGATAGATATGAGATAGATAGATAGATATGAGATAAATAGATAGATATGAGATAAATAGATAAATATGAGATAGATATGAGATAGATAGATAGATATGAGATAAATAGATAGATATGAGATAAATAGATAAATATGAGATAGATATGAGATAGATAGATATGAGATAGATAGATAAATATGAGATAGATATGAGATAGATAGATAGATAAATAGGAGATAAATAGGAGACAGATAGATAGACAGATAGATATGAGCTAGATATATATGAGATAGATAGATAGATAGATAGATATGAGATATATAGATATTAGATAGATAGATATGAGATAGATAGATATGAGATAGATAGATAGATATGAGATAGATAGAAATGAGATAGATAGATATGAGATAGATAGATAGATAGATAGATATGAGATAGATAGATACATATGAGATAGATAGATAGACAGATAGATATGAGATAGATAGATAGACAGATAGATATGAGATAGATAGATAGATAGATATGAGATAGATAGATACATATGAGATAGATAGATAGACAGATAGATATGAGATAGATAGATAGATAGATACCGTATATACTCGAGTATAAGCCGAGTTTTTCAGCACGATTTTTCGTGCTGAAAACACCCCCCTCGGCTTATACTCGAGTGAACTCCCCCACCCGCAGTGGTCTTCAACCTGCGGACTTCCAGAGGTTTCAAAACTACATCTCCCAGCAAGCCCGGGCAGCCATCGGCTGTCCGGGCTTGCTGGGAGTTGTAGTTTTGAAACCTCCGGAGGTCCGCAGGTTGAAGACCACTGCGGCCTTCAACATCATCCAGCCCCCTCTCACCCCCTTTAGTTCTGAATACTCACCTCCGCTCGGCGCTGGTCCGGTCCTGCAGGGCTGTCCGGTGAGGAGGTGGTCCGGTGGCATAGTGGTTCCGGGCTGCTATCTTCACCGGGGAGGCCTCTTCTAAGCGCTTCGGGCCCGGCCTCAGAATAGTCACGTTGCCGTGACAACGACGCAGAGGTGCGTTCATTGCCAACGTACTTCTGCGTCATTGTCAAGGCAACGCCTCTATTCCGGGCCGGAAGCGCGGAGAAGAGGCGCCCCCAGTGAAGATAGCAGCCCGGACCACCTCCTCACCTGACCACCTCCTCTCCGGACAGCCCTGCAGGACCGGACCAGCGCCGAGCGGAGGTAAGTACTCAGAACTAAAGGGGGTGAGAGGGGGCTGGATGATGTTGAAGGCCGCAGTGGTCTTCAACCTGCGGACCTCCGGAGGTTTCAAAACTACAACTCCCAGCAAGCCCGGACAGCCGATGGCTGCCCGGGCTTGCTGGGAGTTGTAGTTTTGAAACCTCTGGAGGTCCGCAGGTTGAAGACCACTGAGGGCGAATGATGAGAAGAGGATGATGAAGGGGGGGGGTGTGGGGATGATGAAGGGGGGTGGGGATGATGAAGGGGGGGTGTGGGATGATTACAAGGGGATGATGAAGGGGGGTGTGGGATGATTACAAGGGGATGATGAAGGGGGGATGTGTGGGATGATGACAAGGGGATGATGAAGGGGGGATGTGTGGGATGATAAGGGGATGATGAAGGGGGGATGTGTGGGATGATAAGGGGATGATGAAGGGGGGATGTGTGGGATGATGACAAGGGGATGATGATGATGATGAGGATGTTAATGACGGGTCTGGATGATGACGGGGGGATGAGGTATTTCCCACCCTAGGCTTATACTCGAGTCAATAACTTTTCCTGGGATTTTGGGTTGAAATTAGGGGTCTCGGCTTATACTCGGGTCGGCTTATACTCGAGTATATACGGTAGATAGATATGAGATAGATAGATAGATAGATAGATAGATAGCATAAGGATCTTACTGCAGCACACAGTCCGTGGTAAAGTGTAAAAAAGTGAATTTTTAAAAAAAAAAATAATTTTTTTTATAGATAGATAAATAGTAGAAAGATAGATTTGAGATACATATGTGGTGGCCCAGTACGGGAGTTGCACCCCTGTACCCTTGCTGTCCTGTCTGGCAGACTCTATTGCAGTGTCCCCTGAGTCCCCCTTAAATTTTGGTATCATAAATGGTTAACAAGTGCTTCATGTTATGTGTTGGTTAATCTTTTGAGGCATGTGTGTCTATAAATATTGTTGCTAAGCCTATGTAACCAGTAGTGTTGCTCGCGAATATTCGCAATGCGAATTTTATTCGCGAATATCGCACTATATATTCGTAATGACGAATATTCGTTTATTTATTTATTTATTTATTTATTTTTATACTTTATTTTTTTTTTTTACAGTTTACATCACAGTGATCATCCCTTCCTGCTTCCAGCTTATGTGGTGTAACGAAGGCTCTAATACTACTGTGTGAGACCGGTGTGCGGATTTTCGCATATGCAAAAATTTGCATATGCTAATGTTCGCATATGCGAATTTTCGAATATGTTAATGTATATGCTAATTTTCGCATATGTCAATTTTCGCATATGCAAATTTACGCATATGCGAAAATAAGTCACGAATATTACGAATATGCGAATATTCGCGAATATATGATGAATATTCGTCCATATATTCGCGAATATTCGCGAATTCGAATATGGCCTATGCCGCTCAACACTAGTAATCAGGGAAGGTGTCAATGACCAGGTGACTTTTGGGTGACCTATAGGACCCCTCCAAAGTCTGCCCCATATAAACCAAGGGAGGAGCTTGCCAGAGCAGAGCAGTTTAGAGCATGCTGAGGAACAGTCAAGACCGGAGAGTGTCTGGTGTCCTGAGGAGACCCAAGGCCTAACCACGCAGCCACGTTTCCACCAACCAAGTGCCCCACAGGTGACCGTCAAAGCCTGGTAAGCTACACAAGTCTAGTCAGTCCTAGTCAAGTCAGTCAAATCTGTCTAAATTCAGCGTGGGTCTGCAGCATTCTGTCCAAGTCCACTACAAGTCCCAGCGAGCCCACAAGTCTCCTAAGTCACTGGTCATCTCCTTGGGCCTAACTGAGCTGTAAAGACTATTCCATCTGTCTGCCTCAGTAAAGCTGCCGTTGTTATGTAACATGGTGTCGGAGTCACTATTTTCACCATACCTAGTCCAGGATTCAGCGGCCATACCTCGGGTGGTGCAGAGGTTAACCACACCCTGGCATCACGAAGACAAGGAGTTAATGCCATCTGCCCCTAGGGTAATAACATCTGCCCTCACCACACCCTCACCACAACTGTTGGCATCCTACAAACAGGATACGGGTGTGCGCCTTATGCAAAAAGTGCCAGAGCATCTAGTGGCACGACAGCGTGCAGCTCAAGTTACCGGTGCATCCAGCACTAATCCCCCAGAGCCCTGGTGGGCACAGCTCCAGGTTGGGAATGACACTATCCCACGGGACCAGGTCAATGGAGTTATCAATGTCGCCAAAAGGTGTCAGGAAGCTTTCAGTCCACAGACTTTGGAAAAACGTCAATGATCCAGCACCGTATCCTCACAGGCGACAGCCCGCCTATCAAGGAGAGACACCGTCCGGTCGTGCCAGGCATGTACCAGACTGTCAAGAAAAGGCTGGCCGACATGAAAGAAGCTGATGTGATACAAGAAAGTCAGAGTCCTGGGCGGCGCCACTCATCCTGGTCAAGAAAAAAGATGGAACCATCCGCTTCTGTGTCGACTACAGGGAACTGAACAATGTCACACATATCCTTTGCCAAGGATTGAGGAATCGCTTTCTGCCCTTGGGTCTGCTGCTTACTTCTCCACCCTGGATTTAACCAGTGGGTACTGGCAAGTGCCCATAGCCGCGGAGGATCAGGGGAAGACCGTCTTTGTGACACCCATGAGGTTGTTCAAGTTTAAAAGTATGCTGTTTGGGCTTTGCAATGCCCCACACGGGCGGGGGTTCACAGTAGTTTCCCGCTGGCAGTTTGAGCTCAAACTTGCAGCCGGATACTTACTGTAAACCTCCGCCCATGTGAGTGTACCCTGTACGTTCACATTGGGGGGGGGGGGGGAGAAACATCCAGCTGTTGCAAAACTACAACTCCCAGCATGTACGGTCTATCAGTGCATGCCGGGAGTTGTAGTTTTGCAACAGCTGGAGGCACACTGGTTGTGAAACACCAAGTTTGGTAACAAACTCAGTGTTTGGCAACCAGTGTGCCTTCAGCTGTTGCAAAAGCTACAACCCCCAGCATGTACGGACAGCGGAAGGGCATGCTGGGTCTTGTAGTTATGCAACAGCCGGAGGCATACTACTTTGGCTGGGGATGCTGGGGATTGTAGTTATGCAACAGCTGGAGACACACTGGTTTGCTACTTAACTCAGTGTGCCTTCAGCTGTTGCAAAACTACAACTCTCAGCAGTCACCGACAGCCAACGGGCATGCTGGGAGTTGTAGTTATGCAACCAGCAGATGCACCACTACAACTCCCAGCATGCACTTTAACTGATTGTGCAAGCTGGGAGTTGTAGTTATACAACAGCTGAAGGTACACTTTCCCATAGAAAAAATGTGCCTCCAGCTGTTGGAAAACTATAAGTCCCAGCATGCCCATAAGGGAAAGCTGGGAGTTGAGGTGGTCTGCCTCCTGCTGTTGCATAACTACAGCTCCCAGCATGCCCTTTTTGCATGCTGGGAGCTGTTGCTAAGCAACAGCAGGAGGCTGTCACTCACCTCCAACTGCAGATCCACGCCGCCGCGCAGGTCAGTCCCTCGCCGCCGCTCCTGGGGCCCCGATCCCAACAGGGACGCCGGGGATCGGGGTCTTCTTCCCGCTCACGTCCTCCGGAAGAGGGGCGGAGCGGGTTGCGGGAGTGACACCCGCAGCAGGCCCCCTGATTGGTTGGCCGGCCGACGAATCAGGGCGATCGTGAGGTGGCACCAGTGCCACCTCACCCCTGCTGGCTATGGTTGTTCGGGGCCGTCTCTGACTGGAGACCCGATTGACCCGGAATCCACCGCAGATCGCTGGACTGACCCCCCTGGGCGAAATGCCGGGATGCCTGCTGAACGATTTCAGCAGGCATCCGGCACCGGCTCCGCTCCAGCTAGCGGCTGGGGAAGGAAATGCGCGGGGCGTATCCATACGCCCTGTGTCCTTAAGGACTTGGAAACGGGGGCGTATGGATACGCCCTGTGTCCTTAAAGGGTTAAAGGGGTACTCCGGTGGAAAACAATTTTTCTTTTTAAAATCAACTGGTGCCAGGAAGTTAAACAGATTTGTAAATTACTTCTATTTAAAAAATCATAATCCTTCCAGTATTCATCAGCTTCTGTATGCTCCAGAGGAAGTTCTTTTTGGTTAGACCACAGTGCTTTCTGCTGACACCTCTATCCATGTCAGGAACTGTACAGAGCAGGAGAGGTTTTCGATGGGCATTTGTTCCTGCTCTGGAAAGTTCCTGACATAGACAAAGGTGTCATCAGAGAGCACTGTGGTCAGACTGAAAATAACGAAACAACTTCCTCTGGAGCATACAGCAGCTGATAAGTACTGTAAGGATTAAGATTCTTAAATAGAAGTCATTTACAAATCTGTTTAACTTTTTGGCACCAGTTAATTTTTTTTAAAGATTTTTCCACAGGAGTATCCCTTTAAGTACTTGTAGAAGAGCTGAGTAAAAAAGTTGAGTGCTTGACATGGTGAGCAGTACTCCAGTCCATCCTTACGGCTGTTGCCATTGCCGTCCATTAGCATCGGAGGACCTATATCATCCCATATGTTCATGCCATAGGGTGCCTAGTTATGACAGGTCCTCTCTAACATCCATTGAGACTAGAATTGCGCATAAGAACATGTTATCGCGTTACACGCTGCAATTACTGTTTTCGTATTTCCATCGCAATCGCAGTCCGATAATTACACCGTCCTATCAGACATGAATCATCCCGGCTGCGTCTCCATAGACATGTCTGCTGTATAAAAGATGCCCTGGATTTTTTTTTCCCACTTCTACAGCTAAGATCCCAGAATCGTTCTATGGGAAATATTATTCCCTCTGTACAGAGATGGAGGGCTCTGCTCATTTTTGGATATTTTGTTCTTGGATCATTTTATGGAAGTGTTCATCGGCTGCCCCAGCTTTGTATGCCTTATACAGGACCAGGAACTGGAGGGACGTGTACACAGCAAAGGTCTGTTGTGTGTATTTATGCTGTATATTTCAGCAAGTATGTGAAATTTAGCATAAAAGACACTTTTATTTATATATATATAATCAACTGGCTCCAGAAAGTTAAACAGATTTGTAAATTACTTCTATTAAAAAATCTTAATCCTTCCAATAATTATCAGCTGCTGAAGTTGAGTTCTTCAGTTCTTCTTTCCTGTCTGGCAACAGTGCTCTCTGCTGACATCTCTGCTTGTCTCGGGAACTGCACAGAGTAGGAGGGGTTTGCTATGGGGATTTGCTTCTACTCTGTACAGTTCCCGAGACAGGTGTCATCAGAGAGCACTTAGACAGAAAAGAACGACTCAACTTCAGCAGCTCATAAGTACTGAAAGGATTAAGATTTTTAATAGAAGTAATTTACAAATCTGTTTAACTTCCTGGAGCCAGTTGATATATGAAAAAAAGTTTTGTTTTTTTCCTGGATAACCCCTTTAAGTCAGTTGTATCCAACAGATGGCTCTCCAGCTGTTGCAAGACTACAACTCCCAATATATCTGAAGTTGTAGTTTCGGCAACAGCTACTGAGCCAAAGACTGGGGACCACTGCTTTGAGTAAGGCAAATATATCCAAAATTAGTGGTAAAATACTATAATATTACACGCTGGGGGTTGTAGTTTTGCAACATCTGGAGTTTCACAGTTTAGAGACCACTGGTATAGAGGGTTTAGAGGTGGAAGGCCCTGGTGTCTATTCACGTGGCAATTTCTGAGCGGAAGCACCAAAAAGAGCACACGTAAAAAAAACTTTTTCCCCATGTTTTTTCCATGCCTGGTTTTCTCTAGTGCTCACTGTGAAACACTGGGTCATAGGTATAGGGCAGTGGTCTCCAAACAGCGGACCTCCAGCTGTTGCAAAACTACAACTCCCAGTATGCCCGGACAGCCGTTGGCTGTCCGGGCATTCTGGGAGTTGTAGTTTTGCAACAGCTGGAGGTCCACAATTTTGAGACCACTGGTATAGGGGGTTAGAGGAAGAAGATGCACACAGACCCTGCTGCCTGAGGCCCCATTCACACAGTAAAATCCACTCATAAATTTCGTTGCAGCAGAGCCCCATTGTTTTCCGTGCACATGACAGAATCTCCGTCGTGAAAACATCTGCCGTGAAAATTTGAATTCCGGACTCCGCAGAAAGAATGAACTCGTCAATTCTTCCTGCAGAATCCGCAGGGAAATGCATTGCCGTCTATGGAGACTTTTATGAAGAACACATGGTAGGTGATTTCGGTACTTTTTCATTGGTATCCAGGAGATTCTTTTGATGCCATTTGCCTAAAATTTGGCTTCCTGTACCAAAAAGGAGCACTGAATTATTAAGAAACCTTTGGCATCGCTTGGAGATTTCTAGCATTTTCAGTTTTTTGCAGAATCCTTTGTGATGTCATCACTGTTGCAATTTATGGTGTAATCGTGCTTGATGTGACAATAGCAAACCGCAGGGATTCTACTTCTCATGATGATATTTATGGGCGAAGCTGTGGCCAGTGGATATGATTTAGTATGTAAGGTAGTCTGTCAGATAGTTAAAGGGGTACTGCAGCCGAAATTAATTTATAAGTATAAGTAGCTGATCACGGGGTGTCCAACTGCTGGGACCACCCGCCATCTCCAGGACGAGACCCCGTGAGGATCGAGTGTCGTCACTGCACGCACTTCATCCATTCATTTCTATGGGAGCGCCGATGATTGTCGAGTCGGACCCCCTGTGATCAGCTACTTATCCCCTATCCTGTGGATAGCGGGAAAGTTAATTTCGGCTGCAGTACCCCTTTAAAGCGGTACTCCGGTGGAAAACAATTTTATTTATTTATTTTTTCTAATCAACTGGTGCCAGAAAGTTAAACAGATTTGTAAATTACTTCTATTAAAAAAATCTTCAAGGGGTACTCCTCTGGAAAACATTATTTTTTAAATCAACTGGTGCCAGAAAGTTAAACAGATTTGTACGCGACTTCTATTTAAAAATCTTAATCCTTCCAGTACTTATCACCTGCTGTATACTCCACAGGAAGTTCTTTTCTTTTTGAATTTCCTTTCTGTCTGCGCACACTGCTCTCTGCTGACACCTCTGTCCATTTCAGGAACTGTCCAGAGCAGGAGAGGTTTGCTATGGGGATTTTCTCCTACTCTGGACAGTTCCTAAAATGGACAGAGGTGTCAGCAGAGAGCACTGTGCACAGACAGAAAGGAAATTCAAAAAGAAAAGAACTTCCTCTGTAGTATACAGCAGCTGATAAGTACTGGAAGGATTAAGATTTTTAAATAGAAGTAATTTACAAATCTGTTTAACTTTCTGGCACCAGTTGATTTAAAAAATAATGTTTTCCAGAGGAGTACCCCTTGAAGATTTTTTAAATAGAAGGAATTTACAAATCTGTTTAACTTTCTGGCACCAGTTAATCTGAAAAAAAAAAATATTGTTTTCCACCAAAGTACCCCTTTAAAGGGGTACTGCAGCCGAAATTAACTTTCCCCCTATCCACAGAAACCATAGAAAACCTCTCCTGCTCTGAACAGTTCCACCAGAGTACCCTTTTAAGTCAGCCTGTCATCACTTTTATACAGCCTGAACCATGGGCAGCATGAAACGGGGTCAGGCTTCCATATTTAGGCCCATTCATTTCTGGGTGGATTACGCTAAAAGAATGAACATTCTTTCAGCAATTAGAATTTTTACGGCAGTTTACGGAATTTTTACAGAGTTTTCCTCCATGGAATTTCTGCTGTCCATCCCAATGAATAAAATGGTAGCTGCTGCCACGGAATTTTCTGAGTGGATGTTTTCGTCTGGATCGCGCTCACAAATTCGGTTGTGTGAATGGGCCCTAAGGCTAGGTTTACACTACAAAATTTTTAATTAGAATTTTGGTCGGAAATTCCAGTGCATCAGAATCCCATTGCCGGCTATGGTATTCCTCTGCAAAGTGCACAATACGGAATTGCAGCAGTAGACGTTCTGCTGCTTAAATTCCGCTGCCAAAACAATGGCCATTTTTCAGGCGGAATCCGCGCCGCAGACAATGCCGTCTATGGGGACAGCAATGTCTGCGAAGTACTAGTAGACATTGCTGACCAGCTTTACAGTAGAGACTCGATTAATAGATTTCTCCCTGTACCCAAATAGAGAGAGAGAATGCGAAAATAAAATGGGAATATTACGTATATGCAAATTTAGGGAATATATGATGAATATTCGTCCATATATTCGTGAAATATTGCGAATTCGAATATGGCCTATGCTGCTCAACACTATTGCTTATGTGACATCTTGAAGACACCATGGGGGAGATTTATTAAAACCTGTCCGGAGGTCCGAGTGGGAAGTGAGTTTTTTTTTTTTTTTTGGGGGGGGGGGGAGGGGGGAAGTTAAGGGTTTGCTGTTGGAGTATTATTATACTGTATTTGTATTTATATGCTAATTAAATAATAAAAATACTTTAAAATAAAAAAAATTTAAAAAAAACTGTCCGGAGGAAAAGTTGCTGAGTTGCCCATAGCAACCAATCAGATTTCAAAAATTTCAAAAATGAAAGAAGCGATCTGATTGGTTGCTATGTGTAACTCAGCAACTTTTCCTCTGGACGGGTTTTGATAAATCTCCCCCATTACAATAGACCCCTGGGTTTGCGGAAACCCCTTACCGGTGTCCTGGTAAAGGTGGTGGAGACCCCTGCTAGTCCTGAGCCTCATGTGGCAGGGGGCCCGGTCTCAACTGCAATTGCTGCGATCCCTATAGTTACCCCACTGATACAAACTAAGTAGTATTTCGGTTGTATAGGGCTGAACTAGAATACCAACCACAACCCATGGCTAAGAGTAGAGTTGTTCATCTTTTTTTATAGTCTATTGCAGTGGTCGCCAACCTGCGGACCTCCAGCTGTTGCAAAACTACAACTTCCAGCATGCCCGGACAGCCAACGGCTGTCCGGGCATGCTGGGAGTTGTAGTTTTGCTACATCTGGAGGTCCGCAGGTTGAAGACCACTGGTCTATTGTCTATTGCAATCCTGTTAATCAAATATATGAGGCAACCTTTGGGATTTGGAGAAGCTAAAGCGGAACTGAAAATGCAAAAATCCCTCATTAGTCATTGTCTGGATCTATATATACAACACTAGACTATCCGTTTATTGAATACAATCTATTCTTAGTTACATTAATTGACGTCAATGAGATCAGAAGGTGAAGTGAATTGAAGCTGAGTCTGACTTATCTTGACTCTGTGATTCGGTGACTTCCGAATTAAATCAACTTACTTTGAGCTAGTTTGCAATGTTTTGTGTGGTTATGTTCGGGGCCCCAACAACTAAATCATAGTGATGATCGGGCCACATTTGTGGTCAATATACACCTCAAAAGAACCTTCGTGTGGGCCTGTCTGGCCATTTACCTGGAATGTTTTTTCTCTATATGTATTGGAAATGTTTCTGGGTATCCTCTGACCTTTGAAGAGGTCATTCTATAGGGAGAGGGAGGATGAGCTCCCATTGTCTTCTCTATCTACTGGGGTCACCTGTCACTGTAATGCTGTACACGCAGTGTCCCAGTATTGTCTTCCAGATACGTCTAACTTTAATTTTTTTATATCCTACTGCTGATTCCAAATAGTCTCTTATATTAGGAGTGCATGGGTTAAAGGGGTACTCGCCCCTAGACATCTTATCTCCTATCCAAAGGATAAGGGGATAAGGTCCCCTGCGATCTCCCTCCTACACCAGGCATTCGTTTAGAGTGTTGGGTACACCTACAGAGGCTCGTGACGTCACAGCCATACCCCACATGTGACGTCATGGCCACGCCCCCTCAATGCAAGTCCATGGGAGGGGGCGTGATGGATGTCACGCCCCCTCCCATAGACTTGCTTTGAGGGGGCATGGCCGTGATGTCACGTGCGGAGTGTGACCATGACGTCATGAGCCTCCGCCTTGCATCGCCAGTCATCCGGCACACAGCAAAGTTCACTCCATGCACCGAATGTCTGGGGTGCCGCAGCCGAGAACACTGGGGTCCCCAACGGCGGGACCCCCGCGATCAGACATCTTATCCCCCATCCTTTGGATAGGGGATAAGCCGGAGTAGCCCTTTAAACATTCTGCTACCACTGGTGTATGGTGTCTGTAAGGATGCATGGAACATTGGTCACATGGCTCCCTCAGATTAGCAGAAACTGCTAAAATGTCTGAAGAAGGATTCAAATCCTCTCTCCCCAGAGGGTTGGAACTAACCAGTTTAGTCAGAGATAACTTAGGCTACAGAGCAGACACAACCCGTTTGTCTTCTACTAGGTCTCGTGAAAAGAACGAGCATTAGGCCTAGTACGGTTTCCTCAGTTTGAAGCTAAAGTCCCCTATGAATCAAGTAACCAAGCCTTTGTTTTTCAGCTCCAGTGCCTGTTGTGTATGTCCACCTATGGGTTGGTCATGGTGATTGTGGCACCGTCTGGTGTTCAGGAGGTTTTATCCCTGACTGTCTCCAGTCCACGCCAAGAGGGTTATCCAAGGTTTAAAGTTTGGGTTATAGCAGGGCACAGTCATTTACTGCCGATGGAAAAATAAATATTTATCCTTCGGAATTTGGTTTCCAAGTATATTAAAGGGGTACTCCGCCCCTAGACATCTTATCTCCTATCCAAAGGATAGGGGATAAGATGTCTGATTGCCGGGGTCCCGCTGCTGGGGACCCCGGGGATCGCTGCTGCAGCACCCCGCTATCATTACTGCGCAGAGAGAGATCGCTCTGCACGTAATGACGGGCAATACAGGGGCCGGAGCATCGTTACGTCACGGCTCCGCCCCTCGTGACGTCACGGCCCGCCCCCATCAATACAAGTCTATGGGAGGGGGCGTGGCGGACGTCACGCCCCCTGCCATAGACTTGCATTAAGGGGACGGGCCGTGATGTCATGAGGGGCGGAGCCATGATGTCACGCTGCTCCGGCCCCTGTATCGCCCGTCATTACGCACAGAGCGAACTCGCTCTGCGCAGTAAAGATAGCGGGGTGCCGCAGCGGCGAACCCCGGGGTCCCCAGCAGCGGGACCAGGGCGATCTAACATCTTATCCCCTATCCTGTGGATAGGGGATAAGATGCCAGGGGCGGAGTACAACTTTAAACAGGTCTGAGGGTAAAATTAAAGGAAGCCATATTGAGCCAAATTTACTATGACAAATGCACCAAAATGTTGGTGTAATCTGCGTAAAAATCATGACTTGGGGGAGATTTATCAAAACCTGTCCAGAGAAAAAGTTTCCCAGTTGCCCATAGCAACCAATCAGCTCGCTTCTTTCATTTTGAACAAGGCCTCTGCAAAATGAAAGAAGAGATCTGATTGGTTGCTATGGGCAACTGGGCAACTTTTCCTGTGGACAGGTTTTGATAAAACTCCCCCTATGTGTTTTGATACTTTATCCACTTTTGGCCTCATTCAATAGCAGTGTGGCATACCGAAAACGTGGCATGGCCTAAAGGTTCCTCTATGCTGCACCTGAAAGTTTGCCTTTGGGTTTCCAGTAATCACCCCTCATCCATCTTATTCTGTGTCTTCTCCAGTCATACATTCCTGTTAGCAGTTCTTTTCATCTTTAGGAATTTGCCAGATGTAGCTTATATGGTTAACAAAGTAGGGTATAGAATAAGGTTTAATAGACACATAGGGGGGTAATTATCAATTTTGCCTGTTGACCGTTTCTTTTTACCCTTTTTTTTCACTTTGGTTTTCGTGGACATGCGCCAAATTTATCACTTGGTGCAAGTTGTTAGTAATTTTGGCTCAAATGTTGAAATCAGCCGTTCACAGCGCCTTTTACACAGAACTTACCGCCACAGAGGACGCGTATTTTACCCTGTAGAGCAGCCATTTCGGAGTCCCTCCTGCAGTATATCAGCAAGCGACAGGAGTTATTTTCTTTTGTGGGGTTTATAGTCATCATGTGAAATGGATTTTATTTTCAACTTGAGTATTTTTTATATATATATATATATTTTTTTTTTACTTTAGTGCAGTGGTCTTCAACCTGCGGACCTCCAGATGTTGCAAAACTACAATTCCCAGCATGCCCGGACAGCCGTTGGCTGTCCGGGCATGCTGGGAGTTGTAGTTTTGCAACATCTGGAGGTCCGCAGATTGGAGACCACTGCTTTAGTGCTTACCTTTCCTGAACCTGTGTGGCCATGTCCAATGCTGGCTTAAAGGGGTACTCCGGTGAAAACCCTTTTTCTTTTAAATCAACTGGCTCCAGAAAGATAAACATATTTGTAAATTACTTCTATTAAAAAAATCTTAATCCTTCCTGTACTTATTAGCTGCTGAATACTACAGAGGAAATTCTTTTCTTTTTGGAATGCTCTCTGATGACATCACGAGCACAGTTCTCTCTGCTGACGTTATTATAATAATTACACTTTATTTATTGTTGTCCTTAGTGGGATTTGAACCCAAGTCCCCAGCACTGCAAGGCAGCAGTGCTAACCACTGATCCGCCATGCTGCCCTTAGCATACATCTGCTATGCATGGTTGCTAAAATGGACAGAGATGTCAGCAGAGAGCACTGTGCTCGTGATGTCATCAGTGTTCCAAAAAGAAAGGAATTTCCTCTGTAGCATTCAGCAGCTAATAAGTACTCGAAGGATTAAGATTTTTTAATAGAAGTAATTTACAAATATGTTTATCTCTCTGCCACCAGTTGATTTAAAAGAAAAAAAGTTTTCACCGGAGTACCCCTTTAACGGAGGGTGAAGGTTCCTCAGAGACAACTATGTCACAGGATAGTATTGAGCAGCCCTGGAGGCGTCGCTGCTTTCACAAACAAAAATGTTTTATGTATTTTGACGCCTTTACATTTTCTGACATTGCTAAGTGTGTTTTCCATGTGCAAAATTTCTTGGCGGAGATTTGCGCCAAAATTGCGCCAAAGATCGATTGGCGCAAATGATGAATTACTGACTAAAGTTAAAAACACACACAGGACCATGTGATTTTGGGAAAGCGGTAAAAATGACAGTGGAGAAGATGCGCCAAACTTTGGCGCAAAAAGACACTGCGCCAAAGTATTGCGCCAAAGTTACGTGAAAAAAAACACATAAATCCTTAAATAAATACCACCCATAGTACCTCCAAACTCTATGGAGAAAGACCAAAATGATGAGGTCTGTACTCAGGAATCACCGTCCCTCTCACACACAGTGAAGGGAGTGCATGCCAACCCACCAATCCATTCAGCAGAGAAAGTTTGGTCTTCCTTCTAGAGATTGTAGAGGTTCCTGAGGTCGGACCCTGTACCGGAACCCACCAGGACCAGACACTTCTCCTGTGAATAGGAGACATGGGGGTACTCCCTTGGGAAACATTTTTTTTAATCAACTGGTGCCAGAAAGTTAAAAAGATTTGTAAATTACTTCTATTTAAAAATCTTAACCCTTACAGTACTTATCAGCTGCTGTATGTACCACAGGAAGCTCTTTTCTTTTTGAATTTCCTTTCTGCCTGACCACAGTGCCCTCTGCTGACACCTCTGTCCATTTTAGGAACTGTCCAGAGCAGGAGAGGTTTGCTATGGGGATTTGCTCCTACTCTGGATGGTTCCTAAAATGGACAGAGGCAGAGAGCACTGTGGTCGGGCAGAAAGGAAATTCAAAACAAAAAGGACTTCCTGTGGAACATACAGCAGCTGATAAGTACTGGAAGGGTTAAGACTTCTAAATAGAAGTAGTTTACAAATCTGTTTAACTTTCTGGCACCAGTTGATTTAAAATTTTTTATTACAGTGGAGTACCCCTTTTAAGAATGAAGATGGCTTTTCTAAAGCAGAACACCTCATTATCATGGGCCGCAGACGACAAAAGGAAGGCCACCTAATGCATAAGCATATACAAAATGCAAATTGAGGCATGGGACTTTTTTACTTCCCTTTAATACTAATGTAGTGTGCTGTTGTTGGAAGACAACTTTTATTGACTTCTATGACTGCAACTTTTCCTTTGCCAACTTATTGCTTCATTGGGTCATAGACATTGTTGGAAATAGTATAGCCACACAATAGTCTTCTTTATAGCACAGGTCTAAGAAGGTCAATTGACTATTTAACATAAATGTCTTCTTTTTTTTCATTCCATTCTTTTGGAGCAGCGGGATGGTACAGATAGACGCTGATGGGGCGCTCAAAGGCTACAGCCGTTTCATGCGTAATATGCGTAGGGAAGAACAGCATAATTATGCATGAAACGGCTGTTGCCTCTCAGCTTCTATCCGTGCTATCTCACAGCTCCAAAACAATGGAATGAAGCAAAAGAAGACATTTATGTGGTTAGTGCTCTCCCTTTATCTTTCTTTCTTTTGTTGTATATGCTATTGGCTTGTGCTTAGGGAATGGAGCACCCGCTATGTCTAGTATAAACAGTTTGCCTCGACCACAGCTCCGCTCCACCCAATTGACTAAGTGTCCGTATTTATCGGCGTATAACATGCATTTTTTAGGCTATAATTTTTAGCCTAAAGTCTATATGCGATAAGCCGCTGCAGTTCAATGATTTAAAGCGGGTACTTTAAATCAATGAACTGCAGCGGCTTTTGCAGGTCCAGAGACCAGCCGTCGCTGCCCGCTTCTGTGCCCCTGCCTATCCTGGGGTCCAGAGACTGCCAGCGCCGCTGTCTCATTACCTCCCCCATCCCCCTGTTTTTCTGAACCCGCAGAAGCCCCCAGGAAAGGCAGGGGGAGAGAGGCCATCGCTGCCCGCTTCTCTCCCCCTGCCTTTCCTGGGATCTAGAGCCCTGCTGCCGCCGCTTCTCTCCCCCTGGCTGTCGGCGCCGCTGCCCCACTGCCTCCCCCATCCCCGGTTTTATGATTACCTGTTGCCGGGGTCGGGTCCGTGCTGCTTCTGGCTCCGGTGTGGTGTCTATGTGTCGTTGCTATGCGCTGCGAGGCGCAATGACGAGTGAAGCTACGTCACTCGTCATTGCGTAGCGCAGCGCATAGCAACGATGCATAGACGCCACACCGGAGCCAGAAGCAGCGCGGACCGGAGCCAGAAGCAGCGCGGACCCGACCCCGGCAACAGGTTATCATAAAGGCAATGGGGCAGCGGTGCCGATAGCCAGGGGGAGAGAAGCGGCGGCAGCAGGGCTCTAGACCCCAGGAAAGGCAGGGGGAGTGAAGCGGGCAGCGATGGACTCTCTCCCCCGCCTTTCCTGGGGGCTTCTGCGGGGTCAGAAACAGTGTATCGGGGTATACACATGCACACACACGCACCCTCATTTTACCAAGGATATTTGGGTAAAAAACTTTTTTTACCCAAATATCCTTGGTAAAATGAGGGTGCGTGTTATAGGCCGGTGCGTGGTATACCCCGATAAATACGGTATCTACTATGTGTCCTTAGTGTCCTCCTCTCTATTTTTCTATTACATGCTACTGACTGAGGTTGAAATTATCTGATGGTGACGTATTTGTATTTATCTTATAATAGCCAACATTTCTATAATGCCTAAAGAATACGCTTTGGTCATCTTGTCATGTATAGGAATATCTAGATAAATATTACAGTAATGAAGGACAGACGAACATGGCTGAAATGACGGCAGGCGGTACACCGTTTTCGCGAAAAATAAAAAAAATGCAAGAGTTCTTTGGCCTACAAGTTACTGGGAAACTGGATTACTCAACCCTGGCCGTGATGAAGAAACCACGCTGTGGGATGCCAGATGTGGCCTACTACCACGTCTTCCCAGGAGAGCCAAAGTGGAAAAAGACTACATTAACTTACAGGTGACTATTTTAAGTGAGTGCAAGCTTATATACTGTTCATATTGTCCTGCCATCAGTTCCTAACCGTTGTCTTTTTCTGCACATGCTAATCCCATTGCCTGGGCAAGCCTAGTCTACAAACACAACACCTTCACCATTGTCCAAATACTATCTGCCAAGAAAACCAATGTATCACCACCAAATTCTCTAGGCAGAAGAGACAATTCAAAAACATGAGCAAGTGCAAAATCAGATCTAAAATAAGGCAAAGTCAACCACCACCCAACCAACATGCCCCGCTGGGCACCCAACGGGTGCCCAGTGGGGCATGTTGGTTGGGTGGTGGTTGACTTTGCCTTATTTTAGATGTGATTTCGCACTTTTCTTCCATTTTACCTTGTTCTAAATTGTTTTGTAATACAGATCTGCTATTCTTACATGGGTATCACCTCTGACTGAGAGTACGAAACTTGGGTAACCTCTGCACCCCATCTATTCCGATACAATTGCGCAGGGAACATTCTTAATGGGGAGGGGCTTACTTTAGGCCCAGCCCCTTCTACTGAGGGGAGGGAAGTTGAGTTTAGTCTGGGTCAGTTTCCCTAGCTGAAAGTTAAGTATGGAATCCAGTGCAACCTCTCCTTTTAGAAAGCCCAGGACCGCTTATGGCTAAAGACCTCCTGCTGAAAAGCTGTCTCATCCTGGGGATTCATCCTAGTCCCCTGTGAAAAAAACACACAAAAAAAAATGGAACAAAAATTTCTGCAAAAATCACAGAAAAGAGAGCATGCTTAATGGTTACTTGTACAAGGGCAGGTTAAACACCTATTCCCACCATAACGTAGACCACTCACATTGCTCCCCTTTATAGCATTGTTGGTCTGCATCATAGAGGGAATAGGTGTTTAAAGGGGTACTCCTGTGGAAAAAAAAAATTTTTAATAAACCAACTGGACAGATTTGTAAATTACTTCTATTTAAAAATCTTAATCCTTCCAGCACTTATCAGCTACTGTATACTACAGAGGAAGTTCTTTTCTTTTTGAATTTCTTTTCTGTCTGACCACAGTGCTCTCTGCTGACACCTCTGTCCATGTCAGGAACTGTCCAGCGTACAAGCAAGTCCTCATAGCAAATCTCTCCTGCTCTGGACAGTTCCTGATACGGACAGAGGTGGCAGCAGAGAGCACTGTGGTCAGATAGAAAAGAACAACACAACTTCCTCTGGAGCATGCAGCAGACGATAAGTACTGGAAGGATTAAGATTTTTAAATAGAAGTAATTTACAAATCTGTATAACTTTCTGGCACCAGTTGGTTTTAAAAATTTTCCACCGGAGTACCCCTTTAACTTGCCTTGGTATCAGTAACGAGTAAGTATAGTCTCCTTCTAAGTAAAAAAAAAAAAAAGAGATAAAAAGTGGATTATTCAGAGAGCCTGTGAACTGCAGAGAAGTGGGACCAGTGACCATAGCGTTCCCTGGGACCTTTCTGGGCATCAGGCGAGCCTAGGAGCCATGTGAGGAGCTGCACCCTACAGTTGGCACTGCAGCTCCAGAGGGAGTAGATGACTTTTGGGATTCACTGGAAGTCAACAAGTTGCACAATACATCTTAGAAGAGATACGTAGGAATCGTATTCTACTTTAGTTCAAAAAGTGTGACCCGTGACGCAGCCATACCTGTTTGTAAAGAGACTGTGCAAATTTACTTTTCGGAAATTTGGGACTTTCATGCAAAAATGTTATTGCTGCAATTGCTGCTATTTTGCAACTGAGGTTCTTGTACAAGCATTTCTGAGAAAACCTGCAAAAAAGGAACTTATTTTCTACAGAAATACATTGCCAATATATTCAAACACAAGGATAAGCTGAACGAGTTTTACTATAAAGAAGCTCTATTCTACATGTGGTGTATAAAATGGTGGTTGACCTTCAGTTGTCTTTGATGACCACTAATTGTTCCCTTCCTTTTTTAGGATTGAGAAGTATACAAACACCATGAGCAAGCTAGATGTGGATAGAGCCATAGATATGGGTCTGAAAGCTTGGAGTGATGCCGCACCTCTATCCTTTGTGAAAACAAACCAGGGAGAGGCGGACATTATGATTTCCTTTGAGTCTGGAGGTACTGGAGATGTTGGGCTAAATCTTTGGGTTGCAATAATGTCTTAATACTATATATTTGTCTGGAAAAATTTACATGGAGGTTAAAGTACAATTAGCAGTACTTGAGACTTGACTTGACTTGAGACTTTTGACTTGAGATAAAGAACTACACATTTTAAGAAATAGGTTAGCGCCACACTTGTCTAACAGGTTGCATCCAGGATCGGCTCTGCCTATAGGCAAAATAGGCAGCAGCCTAGAGCGTACTTTTAATGGGTGTGCCCCTAAAGTTAGCCAACAGCTGAAGCACCGCCCATCCAGCAAAACCCCGTCACCCAAATAGTAAGGAGATTACATGAGGAGGAGGTTTGTTACAGTGTGTCACCCCAGTAGTAAGGAGATTACATTAGGAGTAGGTTTGTTACAGTGTCACCCCAGTAGTAAGGAGATTACATGAGGAGGAGGTTTGTTACAGTGTGTCACCCCAGTAGTAAGGTGATTACATGAGGAGGAGGTTTGTTACAGTGTCACCCCAGTAGTAAGGAGATTACATGAGGAGAGGTTTGTTACAGTGTGTCACCTAAGTAGTAAGGAGATTACAAGAGGAGGGGGTTTGTTACAGTGTGTCACCCAGGTAGTAAGGTAATTACGTGAGTAAGAGGTTTGTTACAATGTGTCACCCCAGTAGTAAGGTGGGGCGTGTCAAAGGGGCGGAGCCAATGGGCGGCAAAATTAGCTTTCGCCTAGGGTGGCAAAATATCCTTGCACCAGGCCTGGTTGCATCTGACATGGCAGCTCAGCTCTGCTTGCTTTGATGGAGCTGAGCTGCAAAATATTAAAAAAAAGACCATAAAAAAGGCCATTACTCACTTCAAAATAAAGCTCCAAAATATAGATAATAATCATGTTACCTCATGTTTCATAAATTATAAAAAAATAAATAAAAAAAATCCATGACCTATCACTAGGGTAGCCTTCGAAATCATGTTCACTTGAATGGTCTGAGCCTCTGTACTAGACATAACCACTTATGCATGGCCCTCACTATATAAGGCAGTGTTCTCCAACCAGGGTGCCTCCAGCTGTTGCAAAACTACAATTCCCAGCATGCCTGGACAGCCAAAGGCTGTCCAGGCATGCTGGGAATTGTAGTTATGCAACAGCTGGAGGGACCCTGGTTGGGGAACATTGGTATAAGGTAATGCAGTCTAACATTTGCACAATGACATATTAGGTCTAGGTATTACATAACATACCATAATATAATCACCCTTTGCGTTGTTCTTGTCTAAGCATTAGACAAATTAGTAGCATCACCCTAAATTGGGAGGTCTCATCCTATTGTACCTTGTGAGTAATGGTCGGGAGCCAAAAATGGAAAAGATATGCACTTTATAGGCCACTTTATTAGGTACACCTATCGTATTGATTGTTAACACAAATAGCGACTCAGCCAATCACATGACAGCAACGCATGTAGACATGGTCAAGACAACTTGCCGAGGTTAAAACCGAGACTCAGAATGGAGAACGGAAGGGGATTTAGGTGACTTTGAATGTGGCATGGTTGTTGGTGCCAGACGAGCTCGGCCGAGCGTTTTCACACATAACCATCTCTAGGATTTACAGAGAATGGTCCAAAAAAGAGAAAATATCAAACGAGTGGCAGTTGTGTGGATAAAGAATGCATTGTTAATGCCAGAGGTCAGAGGAAAATATGGAGACTGGTTTGAGAGGACAGAAATGCAACAGTAACTCCAATAACCACTCGTTAAAATTAGGCTGGAATTCCACTCGTTTTTTTGGGGGGGGAAGCGCGAAGAAAAATGCCAATTCTGCCGCATGGCGTTTTTTTCGGCCAAAAAACGCTGCGGACAGATATTAGCTTTAAATCAATGTGAAATGGCAAAATTCTTTTTCCACTTTGCGTTTTTCTGTTTGACGTTTTTATTTATTTATTTATTTTTTTTTTTTAGCTCCTTGTGGTTTTGCAAACTCGCAGCATGTTGAACCTATGGCGTTTTTTCCCCTGAAATCGTGGTGTTTTTCTCCTATAGAAGCCTATGGGAGTAAAAAAAACACCAAGTAAAACACCATGTGGGTTTTAACTTTTTTGCAGGCGGTTTTTATTTATTTATTGATTTTACGTTAGCGATCCAAAAAAGATACTTTTTTTTTTAATAACATTTCGTAGGGTGCCATTAAAACAATAATAATAAAAAAGGTACAGTAGCGATGGAAAAAATTGTATTTAACGAAATTTATCATTTTTATAACGAAATTTTTATACATTTTCAAACAGGGATCAATTTATGTGGGCAGGCAGGGCACTAAAAATGTAGCCGACAATAATTAATAATGTAGTGTGTGTATGTTTTTCACTTTTTATTCTTTATTTTTTACATTTCTTAGGTAGTGCTACTACTCCCAGCACGGAACACAGTGTTCCATGATGAGAGTAGTAGTACCTGTACTAAATGACAGATCGCCCTGGGTCCGTTGCGATCCTTCTGTATAATTTATAGATGCAGCCGGCCGCTCTTCTATGGTCCCCTGCACTGCCGTATATACACACCTATTCATATTTCCCGCAGAGAGCTGTGATTGGCCAGATGGTTCAGCCAATCACAGCTCTCTGTGGGATATATGAATATGTGTATATATATGTCAGTGCAGGGGACCATAGAAGAGCGGACGGCCGCATCTATTCATTATACAGGAGGATCACAGTGGGTGTCAGGAGTGACATCTGCTGTGATCTTTCCTTAACTGCAGGTACTACTACTCCCAACATGGAGCACACCCTGCTCCATGCTGGGAGCTGTAGTACCTGCATTAATAGACAGATCGCAACAGGTGTCAGAAGTTACACTCGCTGCGATCTGTCTATTAATGCAGGTACTACAGCTCCCAGCATGGAGCAGAGTGAACTCCATGTTGGGAGTAGTAGTACCTGCAGTAATGGACAGATCACAGCGGGTGTCACTCCTGACACCCGATGCAATCATCCTTTCTATTGCTGAGATGCAGAGCGGCTCTGTACAGAGCTCACATCTCTGCACTATACTCCGGCCAGTGATGTGAATAAAACATCACTCATTCATATTTCCCGCTGAGAGCTGTGATTGGCTGCAACCATCCGGCCAATCCCCACTCTGGGCGGAAAATATGAATGAGTGATGTCCTATTCATATCACTGGCCGGAGTATAGTGCAGAGATGTGAACGCTGTACAGAACCACTCTGTATCTCTGCAATAGATAGGACGATCTCTGTCAGGAGTGACACAGCAGGGCGATATGTCTATTAGTACAGGAACTACTACTCCCATCATGGAACAGTCGGTTCCATGCTTGGATTAGTAGTACTACCTAAAACATGTAATAAATAGAGAAAAAAAGTGAAACACACACTTTATAAAAAATTTATAAAAATTTTGTTACAAAAAACTAAAATTTTGTTAAATACATTTTTTTTTTGGAACCCAAAAAAAAAAATTAAAAAAAAAAATGCCAAAGGGGCCAAAAATGCAATTTCCATTCAAATGCAAAAACGCCAGCAAAAATGCCAGAAAAAAACGTCAGAAGCAAGAAATTGCACTGGTGTTTTTTCTGGCGTTTTTTTCCAAGTGAAATCCTATCCTTAAAGTATACAGAATACCATCTCTGAGCACCCAACATGTTCAGCCTTAAAGCAGATGGGTTACAGCAGCTTAAGACCACACCAGGTGCCACTCCTGTCAGCTAAGAACAGGAAAGTGAGGCAACAATTCACACAGGCACCAAAGTTAGACAATGGAAGAATGGAAGAACGTTGTCTGGTCTGATGAGTCTCAATTTCAGCTGTGACATTCAGACGACAGGGTCAAAAGTTGGCATAAACAACATGAACGCCTGGATCCATCCTGCCTTGTATCAGCGGTTCAGGCTGGTAGTGGTGTAATGGTGTGGGGTACATTTTCTTGGCAGACTTTGGGACCCTTTGAGAAACATCATCTCATACAGGAAATGAGGTTACTGGACTCCAATGGCCTCCACGATCACCAGATCTCATCCTATAGATCACCGCTAGGATGGGGTGGAACGGGAGATTCTCATCATGGATGTGCAGCCGACGAATCTACAGGAACTGTGTGATGTCATCATGTCCTTATGGAGGAACTGTGTGATGTCATCATGTCCTTATGGAGGAACTGTGTGATGTCATCATGTCCATATGAAGTAACTGTGTGATGTCATCATGTCCATATGGAGGAACTGTGTGATGTCATCATGTCCATATGGAGGAACTGTGTGATGTCATCATGTCCATGTGGAGGAACTGTGTGATGTCATCATGTCCATATGAAGTAACTGTGTGATGTCATCATGTCCATATGAAGTAACTGTGTAATGTCATCATGTCCATATGGAGGAACTGTGTGATGTCATCATGTCCATGTGGAGGAACTGTGTGATGTCATCATGTCCATATGAAGGAAGTGTGTGATGTCATCATGTCCATATGGAGGAACTGTGTGATGTCATCATGTCCATATGGAGGAACTGTGTGATGTCATCATGTCCATATGGAGGAACTGTGTGATGTCATCATGTCCATATGGAGGAACTGTGTGATGTCATCATGTCCATATGGAGGAACTGTGTGATGTCATCATGTCTATATAGAGGAACTGTGTGATGTCATCATGTCCATATGGGCCCAAACATTTTCAGCACCTTGTAGAAAGTATGCCACAAAAAGGGAAGTCATGAGTCAGTCCAATCTGGTACTAACAAGGTGTATCTAATAAAGTGGCCAGTGAGTGTTTATGATATTTTAAACAAGAAGAGAGAAAAAAATGAGTACGCTGGGGTGTTATGAAATCTAAATTGCCATTGTTTATTATGGACAAACTGGAAAACCACAATGAATCAAGTACAGACAAATAATATGTGTCTATAGCCCGAATGACTGATAGAAACTGATAACTAGTGTTTTCCTATATCTGTAAAATAATAATAATTACATTCACAACAACTTCAAAAAAAATCACAGATATGTATTTTCACATGAAAAAAGTCCCCTATTGTTCCAGATGGTTGGCAACCCTGGATATGTCAATGTCCCGCTGAGACCTTCTGGTGTATGTAAACTTATTTTCAGGTAAATGCTCCATAGAAAAAGTTAGCTCTTCTAAAACTATCTCATATAAGCCATGCCAGAGGGGCAAAAACCCCAAAACAGCTGTCTACAGATAGGTGTCTCATCTTGTTGGAGAAGACTTTGGTTTGGCTAGTACAGTGACCCCTCGACCTACGATGGTCCCGACATACGATCATTTCAACATACGATGCTTTTGTATGTTGGGGCCATCGCATAAACGGCTATCCGGCAGTACAGACTGCTTCAGCTGCCGTTTACGGTGCCCCGTGTGGTCCGCTGACGATCACTTACCTGTCCTCGGGGCTCCGGCACGTCCTCTTCGGGATCCCCTGCATCGTCGGCGCTCTCCATCGACGTCATCACGTCACCGCGCATGCCGTCCCGTCATCCAATAGGAGCGGCGTGCGTAGAGAGAGAGGATGCCGTGGCGGCGACAGAGAGAGAGGATGCCGGGGAAGCAGAGGCCTTGCCGGAGCGTCGGGGACACCCCGGGGACGCGGTGACAGCGATGGACGGCGACATCCAGGGCAGCGGTGACGAGCGGTGACGTGTGAGTATAACTTCCTATACCAGTGGTCTTCAATCTGCAATCCTCCAGATGTTGCAAAACTACAACTCCCAGCATGCCCGGACAGCCGTTGGCTGTCCGGGCATGCTGGGTGTTGTAGTTTTGCAGCATCTAGAGGTCCGCAGGTTGTAGACCACTGTCCTATACTTTCCATTGCACGGATCCCTCAACAAACAATGGTCCATTTGGAACGGATTACCATCGTATGTTGAGGGACCACTGTATTAGTTTTCTTCTAGGAGCGCTAATTTGCATATCT
Source organism: Hyla sarda (assembly GCF_029499605.1). Lineage (NCBI taxonomy): Eukaryota > Metazoa > Chordata > Amphibia > Anura > Hylidae > Hyla > Hyla sarda. The sequence goes on along the minus strand of NC_079190.1, from coordinate 38,805,525 downwards.
TTCCCATGAAGCATTGCTTAAAAATGCATTTTTGTACACCACTCTCTCTTCTATAGTCTTCTCTAGGAGCATTGATCTGCATATTTTATTTTCCCCTGGAGCATTGCCTAAAAAAAATGATTTCTATATACTACTGTATCTCTTCATTCTTCTCCAGAGCTTTATATAAAAGCTGTAAATAGGTGCTGGAAGCTGTAAATCCCTTTCTGTGTTGAGGGCAGGAATTTCTTCTTGTTGGTCCTTTCTGAGATTTGGTGAACGGAGACTTAGATTGTGGACCCTTGCAGGTGCACTGTGGCCCAGAGGGGAAGGAAAACTTTGGGGGGGCTTCTCTCCTTTCGAAGACCGCATCCTTGTGCACTTTTCGTGTGACATGTTTGCCCTTTTTCGTACTGCGATGAATGAATACGCTCCTTGTAGATAAAAATATAAAAAAAATAGAATGGAGCCTGACCCGGTGTCCAAACGAATAGCTCATCCTGGCACAGATAAAGAGCAGTACAGAACATGTAGTACCTACTTGTATAGAAGAGAGGCGCTATCAGAGCATGCACTGCAGTAATACGGGTGTTTTCTCATGCTGATGACTGGATCACACATGCCGCAGATCAGCATTGTCTGTGACGTCGTCTACGTAATTGTGGCGTCAAGATACAATGTTGTAACATTTCTATGATGTTCACTGGGGTAGATTATGTCATATACAGCCATTGGGTGGGTACAGTTCTGGTAATAATTGATTGGTAATTACAAATAATATTGGGAATTTTTTCAGACCATGGGGACTCTTATCCATTTGATGGACCTCGGGGTACTTTGGCCCATGCGTTTGCACCAGGTGAGGGTCTAGGAGGAGATACTCACTTTGACAATGCTGAAAGGTGGACAACAGGAACAAACGGTAAGTGTATGTCGTGTTAGGTAACATCACTATACACTGTGTATGCTAGTTATAACATCAGTTTTGATGTCATTATAGGATTTAACCTCTTCACGGTAGCTGCTCATGAATTTGGGCATGCTCTAGGGCTTGGACATTCCAATGACCCATCAGCTTTGATGTACCCAACATACAAATATCAGCATCCTTATGGATTCCGCCTGCCCAAGGATGATGTCAAAGGGATCCAATCACTATATGGTAGAGTAGACATTGCTTGGCTTGTTATACATGAATTAATGCTGTCTTATCGTTAATAATAAGTACTGTATGTAGTAACCAAAGAGTCTCAAGAAAAACAGAAAACACAAGGGTACATGTATTAAATGGATACTCCACCCCTAGACATCTTGTCCTCTATCCAAAGGATAGGGGATAAGATGTCTGATTGCGGGGATCCTGTCACTTGGAACCTCGCAATCTCTGTGCAGCACCCAGCGTTTGTTTAGAAGGCTGGGTGCCGGCAGCGGGGGTCGTTATGTCATGACCACGCCCCCTTGTAACGTCACACCACGCTCCCTAAATGCCAGACTATGGGAGTTCCATAGACTTGCATTGAGGGGGGCGTGATGTGACATCATGAGGGGCGTGGTCAAGATGTCACGACCCTTGCCGCTCGCTCCAAGCGCTTGTAACAAAATGTTCCGAACGATGGGGCATCGTTTTGGACTTAAAATAATATACATAGGTGACATTTGCTGTTGCTATGGCCAATACCAGTGGCATAACTATAGCAGGCACAGAGGCCCAGGTACCTGAGGAGCCCAAAACACTATAAACCCACAGGTAGACCCTAGAAAGGTCACTGGCCTATCACAGGATCCCTGTTACAGATGTTGCAATGGGGCCCTGCAGCAGGGTAACATAATAGGCATGTTCAATATTTTTGCAAACTACATACAAACACACACAGATTTATATTTTCCAATTTTTTTCTATTTTTACTATAGGTCCCTATAAATTTGGTTATGTACACCCCAGCAAAATATTGCTATGAATGATCTATTTTCTCTTTCTTTCAGGGACCAAAGGCACCGGACAAAAACATTCTGTAGTACCTGATTCACCGAGCCCAGATCACTGCCATCCAAATCTATCTTTTGATGCTGTTACAGCTATAGGGAACGAACTTCTGTTTTTTAAAGACAGGTGGGCGGAGCTTGGTGTGAAGTGGCGTGAAAGCAGCAACCCGGATTTAATAGAGTTTATGCTACAGAGCCTAAATTGTTGCTGAAATTTATGGGAGCTCCAAGCTAGCGTAGGTTTCAGAAGCACAGCCCACTTAAAGGGGTGCTCCCCTGGAAAATATTTTTTTTTAAATCAACTGGTGCCAGAAAGTTAAACAGATCTGAAAATTACTTCTATTTAAAGTACTTATCAGCTGCTGTTTGTTACAGAGGAAGTTCTTTTCTTTTTGAATCTCCTTGAATTTCCTTTATGTCTGACCACAATGTTCTCTGCTGACACCTCTGACCATTTAAGGAGCTGTCCAGAGTAGGAGCAAATCCCCATAGCAAACCTCTCCTGCTCCGGACAGTCCCTGATGTGGACAGAGATGTCAGCAGAGAGCACTGTGGTAAGACAGAAAGGAAATTCAAAAAGAAAAAAACTTCCTCTGGAACAAACAGCAGCTAATAAGTACCTGCCTGCCTGATTTATTAGGAGGCATGCGTCTCTTAATAAAACATGTAAAGCAAAAGCTAGTGATATTAAAGGGGTAGTCCAGTGGTGAAAAACTTATCCCCTATCCTAAGGATAGGGGATAAGTTTGAGATCGCGGGGGGGTCCGACCGCTGGGGCCCCCTGCGATCTCTCTGTACGGGGGCCAGGCTCTCCGGCCAGAGAGAGCGGCCGACACGCCCCCTCAATACATCTCTATGACAGAGCCGGAGATTGCCGAAGGCAGCGCTTCGCTCTGCCATAGAGTTGTATTGAGGGGGCGTGTCGGCCGCCGCTTCGTGCGGAGGTCGACACAACCCCTTCCCGCGGGCTGTCGGGGCTCCGTACAGGAGATCGCAGGGGGCCCCAGCGGTCGGACCCCCGCGATCTCAAACTTATCCCCTATCCTTAGGATAGGGGATAAGTTGTTCCCCACTGGGTTACCACTGGACTACTCGTTTAAACAGTCATGTAAAACACTTGTCCTGATATATTCCCCCATAGTATTATGCTCAGTATTTTTAACCAAAACCAGGAGGGCATCCAAAACATATTTAAAATCTTTCCATTATAGTTTTCTGTTGTTTCCACTTGTGTTTTTTGCTAAAAAAATACTGGTCAAAATACTATATGTGAAGGCTTAAAGTGGTTCTCCGCCCCTAGACATCTTATCCCTTATCCAAAGCATAGGGGATAATATGTCTAATCGCGGAGCAGCTAACAACTGCTCAGACCCACCGCAATGTCCGGCCCGGCACACCAATAATCCGCTAAGATTTTGTAGTATTATAATCAGGTGTATGATTTAACTATTATACCAAACAGGTGAAAATGATCATCATATGTAGGTTGAAACACAGTCATTAAATGAAGCAGAAACAGCTGTGTAGGAGGCTTTAAACTGCGTGAGGAACAGCCAAACTCTGCAAAGGTAAGGTTGTGAAAGACATTGCTATGTCACAGGTCACACACAAGGAACATCACCTACACTAACCTGTTACAGAGGGTAATAGTGCAGACGGTAATACTGATTCCAATGTCAGTTACCTTTTTGAAATCCATTGTGCCCTTTCCGAGTTCATGAATATGCATGTCCCTCTCCTTAACACATTACTGATACGTATCAGCAATGTGCTGCAGACACACATATTTATGAAGGGAGTGTATCACAGGGCTGGTGTGGGCTCGCAGAACGGTGCTCCAAGAAGCCTGGGAATGCCCATGGTACACCAAGAAGACCATTTTACAAAGTTTCCAGTTAAAGATGTCAACCTATTTTCTTTTAAAGATCTTTCTGGAGAAGACAGACCCAACTTGCCGCTATAAGACCCAACTCCATTGCAGCTTCCTTCCCACAGCTTATGTCGAATGTGGATGCTGCCTATGAGATAGCTGAAAGAGGGACTGCATATTTTTTTAAAGGTAATACAAAAAAATATTTTAAAAAGTATAAACATTGTAGAAATACATTTTCATTTATTTTTTGCAAAGCTGCTTTTACGTACCCATCTGTAGTCTTGGTGATGCAGAAACCGTCAACTTGTTACCATCCTTTAAATTTAAAATCAAGTCCAATTTAATGTATCTTATATCTAATAATCCATTATCTGATACACCATTTCAACCCCTTATTGCCCCTAATGTACTCTGGTCCTTAAAGGGGTATTCCGGGCAAAAAAAAGGTGTCTGATCGCGGGGGGGCCTGGTGCTGAGACCCCCCGCAATCTCCCTGTAGCACCCGCCTTCTATGCGGATGCTGAATCTCCAGTTTCAGAAACCTCCAGGTTTCCGGGACTGGGGACATGACATCACGCCATGCCCCCTCCATTCATGTCTATGGGAGGGGGCCTGACGCCCCCTCCCATAGACATGAATGGAGGGGGCGTGGCTTGACATCACGTCCCCAGTTCAGGAAACCCGGAGGTTTACGAAACTGGAGACTCAGCACCCGAATAGAATGCGGGTGCTGCAGGGAGATCGCGGGGGGGGGGGGGGGACTCAGCAGCGGGCCCCCGCGATCAGACATCTTATCCCCTATCCTTTGGATAGGGGAAAAACATTTTTTGCCCGGAATACCCGTTTAATTCCCAAACAATACTGTTTTGTTTTTCCATTATTGCCTTGTTGCCTTTGCTGTTTTCCGTTGACATTAATTTTTCCGGGACAGCCTGTAATTTTTTTTAAAGGAAATTTTGAGCTTTATATATCTTATCAGTTAATGTTTATTAACAATTTAAACAATTTTAGCAATTCAGCAAATTTCATTTTTGTAACAGGTCCCCATTATTGGGCAACAAGAGGACTCCAGATTCAGGGACCTCCCCGTCTTATTTATGATTTTGGATTTCCCGGTACTGTACAGAAGATCGATGCCGCTGTTCACCTGAAGAATTCGAGGAAGACTTTGTTCTTTGTCGGGGAAGATTTCTACAGGTAGTCCAAAAGGAAAATGGCAACCAAAAATGAAAAAATGTTTTATGGTTCTATACAGTAGATTTCTTTGAATTGTATAGATTTTATGCTCCGTATTTGCATGTTTCCTACATTGTTACAACAAATGACTATTATTTTTTATTTAGAAGCCAGGAAATGTGTCATCTACCGTATTTTTCGCCGTATAAGACGCACTTTTTCTTCCCCAAAACTGAAAAAAAATGGTCCGTCTTATACGGCAAATACACATTAAAACCTGTCCTATCGCGGCGGTCCCTGCGGCCATCAACAGCCGGGACCCGCTGCTAATACAGGACATCACCGATCGCGGTGATGCCCTGTATTAACCCTTCAGACGTGGCGATCAAAGCTGACCTCCGCGTCTGAAGCGAAAGTGACACTACCCCAGCTGCTCCGGGAGGGACCTTACCCGCCTCCTCGGTGTCTGCTCCGTGTCGGGATCCCCTGCATGGCCGGCGCTCTCCGTCGTCATCATGTCGTCGCACACGCCACCCCGTCATCCAATAGAAGCGGTGACGGGTCCGGAGCGGCGGGGACACGTGAATATTACCTCCTATACCAGTGGTCTTCAACCTGCAGACCTCCAGATGTTGCAAAACTACAACTCCTGGCATGCCCGGACAGCCAATGGCTGTCCGGGCCTGCTGGGAGTTGTAGTTTTGCAACATCTGGAGGTCTGCTGGTTGAAAATCACTGTGACCTATACTTTACATTGTATTCTAGATTTTCCCCCTAAAGGGGGACATACTGCACAGGCTAAAGGGGGACATTTAGCCTGAACAGTATGTCCCCCTTTAGCCCATACAGTATGTCCTCCTTTACACATAGAGCTCATTGGGAGCACTGCTCTACGTCCTCAGCTCGGGGAGATGAGGGAGGGGACCTGCCGTGGAGATTTACGTCCTCAGGGAGGGGGCGTGCCGTAGAGATCTGCGTCCAGCCGAGCTCAGGGAGGGGAGATGAGGGAGGGGGCGTGAACCTCCTCCCTCCCCTTGCTCTGCCCTCCCCCAGTTCTAGCTTCGGAAATGTTCGGAGAGCTGGGGGAGGAGCGGACGCATGGATCTACGGGGGCGCAAAAAAACACCTCACACTGGTAATCAGACCCGGAGTGAACACGCTCCGGTGACTGATTATAAACGGGGTGTAGCGTGCAAGATCCCGGGGGTCCCCAGCGGCGGGACCCCCGCAATCAGGCATCTTATCCCCTATCCTTTGGATAGGGGATAAGATGTCTAAGTGCTGGAGTACCCCTTTAAGGAAGAACTTCACCAATTCTGAGAAGTAAGACTTGTTTTCCTGTAATACTGAGGGATATTATCAAACATGCCAATGTTACTGAAGAAAGGATTGGCCATTTTTTGCTTTGCCACAGGTCCCCAATGTTAATTGTTGCACCTTTGGTCCAGTTTGCAAAGTACAAGTAGGATATCATGAATGTGTCACTGTATTCTACCCACAGCTATGATGAGGCACAACTACTAATGGACAGAGGATACCCAAAAAGCATTGATGATGAGTTTTCTGGGGTGGAAGGGAATGTAGATGCAGCAGTTGAAGTAAATGGTAAGTGGCCCATATTCAGTATGTGTCAGGGTGGAAAGTATCACAGAGAATAGGAATGCATTTGATATTTAGGAACTGGAATAATAGTATGGTAACCTATAGTAAACATTCATTGTGTGAAATGTATCAATGTGTTTTACTGCATTGACTATTGTCCATGCTAAGGCTGTGTTCAAACCACAATTTGTTAAAAAGGTCACTGGATATGGCTTGGGTACAGGAGCGCCCGGTGTTCACATCCCCCAGCCGGATCTGGTGACCGTTTTAACAAATTGTGGTTTGAATGCAGCCTTAGCATGGACAATAGTCAATGCAGTGGAATACATTCACACATTTCACACAATGAATGTTTACTATAGTTACCCGGCTTGCATCATATAGCCGACCGGAGTCAGATAGTGGCCGCTCACTTTTGCCCCATATCCGGTTTTGTGACCGCACCAAAAACTGTGCTATACTACGGTTTTCAGTCCGGTTACAAAACCGGATACGGGGATGGTTTTGTAAACATGATGAGCATCAACAACTCCTCGTGTGCGGCTGTCCGAAATCTACTTTGGTTGGTCCATGATACACTTTCACAAACATGTATTGTGAAGACCAGACTTTATTAGATCCTTGCTATTTAAAAAAAAAAATCACCCACTCACACCTGATTCTCATTCTATTAATTGAAAACACTTTAATTTCACTTAAAATTATCTGCAAATTATCCAATGGATAGAGAATAAGAGTTAGATTGCAGGGGGTACGACTGCTGGGATAAATGTATGATCACGGGGGGGGGCTGATACCCTGCACAGCGCTCTTGCTCTCCACGTGCAGGGTATCCCGAGTGGGGGTTGGCATGTGCCCTCCATGCATCTCTATGGGAGAGCCAAAGCATTGTACAGTGGTCCCTCAGCTTACAATGGCCTCAACATACAATAGTTTCAACATACAATGGTCTTTTTTGGACCATTGTAACTTGAAACCAGACTCAACATACAATGTTATGGAATCTGCAAAACATGTCAATGGCTGGAATATCTGACATGGACATTCACTGGTAAAACCCCTGTATTACTGAAGTGCATGCACTGACTGGTGTCTGGTAGTGCCCCCTACAGTACAGGGAGGTATTACATGTTCTTTACTACTTTTAACCCCTGAAGAAGCTTCTGTCCTCTACATAGACCAGTGTTTCCCAACAAGGGCACCTCCAGCTATTGCAAAACTACAACTCCCAGCATGCCCGGACAACCACTGAAAGACAATGGTCGTCCTGGAACCAATTAATATTGTAACTTGAGGGACCACTGTACTCGTGTATCTCCGGCTCACCAATAAAGATGCATGGCGAGAGCCTGGGCGTCGTGCAGGAGATCGTCAGGGGTCCCAGCAGTCAAATCCCCTGCCATCTGACACTTATTCTTCATCCTTTGGATAGGGGATAAATATGACTAAATTGGACCACTACTTTTAAGTTGTGAACACATGTTCACCTTTGTAATTGCAATTTTTTAATATGAAGCCAGTAATGGAAATCTCTGTTTCCTCCATTTATTGTCTGTTCCTGATTTTGATTTAAATAATTGCATAAAATTTATAAATAAATGACCAAGTCTAATATTTGTGGCTAATATGGTTTACGGTATCTATTTTTTGGAAACTCTAATGTAGTTCCGTGTCTTATTTATGTGGAAACATAGAGAATTCTGTAGTTTAAAGGGGTTCTTCGAGTCCCGCAGCTGGAGACGCCCGTGATCATGCACGCGGCACCCCGTTTGTAATCAGTCCCCGAAGCGTGTTCGCTCTGGGTCTGATTACGGGCGACCAGTCCTCCGCCCCGTGTGATGTCACGCTCCGCCCCTCAATGCAAGCCTACGGGAGGGGGCGTGATAGCTACACGCTGCTGGCCCTGCGGTCGACCGTAATCAGACCCGGATCGAACACGCTCCGGGGACTGATTACAAGCGGGGTGCCGCGCGCATGATCACGGGCGTCTCCAGCGGTGGGACTCCCGCGATCAGGCATCTTATCCCCCTATCCTTTGGATAGGGGATAAGATGTGTAAGCACCGAAGAACCCCTTTAAAGGCGTACTCCAATCCTAGATATCTTATCCCCATCTAAAGGATAGATTAGATGTCTGATCATGGAGAGTCCAACCACTTGGACCCCTGCAATCCCTGACCCGGGACCTCAGCGTTCTGAACATTTATGTTCAGAACGCCGGCAGTGCTGGGCTTTAGAGGGTTCACGTCTATAGGAGAGACGGAAATACAGCGTTTCCCAGAGAGTTATGTCATGGGGGCGTTTCGGCCACAGCCTCGGGCTGTGGTTGTCCGAAATCCGGCACAGAGCCGAGATTGCTCCATGCATGTGGATTACCGGGGTGCTGGGCAGGAGATTTCGGGGGGTCCCAGCGGCCAGACCTCCGCGATCAGACACTTATCCCCTATCCTGTAGATAGGGAATAAAATGTCTAGGAACTTGGTATCCCTTTAAGGTTAAATTTATGCGGACATATAGAAAATGTATCTATCATCTACCCATCTATTATCTTGTCTTTATCCGTTCAACTAAATGGCATAAACAAAATACAATGTTTCCTAACTCCTGTGTTATTTCTATTCTTTTTAGGATACATTTACTTCTTTTCAGGACCAATGGCTTACAAATACGACCAAGAGAAAGAAGATGTGGTCAGTGTTGTGAAATCCGGATCCTGGATCGGCTGTTGAAAATGAAAAAACGTTGGATTCTTTTTGAAAGCTAAAAATGTGGTCCTGGAGATTATGTAAACATACCATATTGCAACTACTAATGTCTGAACAAATGTTAAGCAAAGCCCCCAGTTTGTAAATACCTAAAACATTGCAGCAATGACTTTGTTGTTTTTAAAGATTACTAAATATTCTGGAAATGTTTTTGAATATGTTGTAATAAATGTCTATGACAAACCATTTCCTAAAAGTCTCATCTTGACTTTGGGGCCTCTGACATAATTCTGTTTTTGACATATTGACGTAATTAAACCCCCAAAAACCACCATTTATGATCAATTTCATGGATAAATGATACATGTTAATGGAAGGCATATGTATTGAATAATGCATGAACATTTATCAAAGGAAATGCATTGTTGTCACAGCGAGCGCTCCGGTCATCACCTCTGGACCGGAGCGCCCGCTGCCGCAACTCTCCGTCCCGGGGTCCCGACGTCTCTCGGTCAGACGCACTGACCAGGAGCACAGGTCCCACAGTGGCAGAGACGCGGCTGGCGTGGTGGCTGGTCCCCGCTCACGCGCCGCGTCCCTGTTCAGCTTACCTGCTCCTCGCACGGCTCTCTGCACTCCTGCATCCCGGCGCGCGGCCCCGCTCTCTAGAGCACGCGCCGGCTTCAGTAAATTTAAAGGGCCAGCGCACCGGTAATTGGTGCGCTGGTTCCTCACCTCCCACTGTGTCCTTCCAATAAAAGGCACCTGCCCCTTCCTGCCCTTGCCGGATCTTTGTGCCTTGTGCCTCTGAGAAAGCGTTCCCTTCTGTGATAGTTGCCTTGCCAGTTGCCGAACCCGTTGCTAACGTATTCTTGCCTGTGAACCCTTGCCGCCTGTCCTGACCTCTGCTACGTCCGACTACGCCTTTGCCTGCTCCCTATGTACTTCGCTATATCAGCTGCCAGAGAGGTCGAGCCGCTATTGGGGGAACGACCTGGGGACTACCAGCCGCAGCAAGTCCATCCCGCTTTGCGGCGGGCCCTGGTGAAGACCAGTAGTCCCTTAGACTCCGTTCCCCTGGTACGGCCCGTGCCATCGCCTCTCTGGTCTGGAGGATCCACTACCAGCCCTGCCGGTTCGTGACAATTGTTTAGCTATAACAAAAAAACACCAGCATAATGTGAAGGTCCCTCTTATGCTGCCAAAAAAATCTCAGATTCACAGATGCATGAACTCCACAAGACCTCTGAAGGTGTCCTGTGGTATCTGGTACCAAGATGTTAGCACCAGATCCTTTAAAGGGGTACTCTACTGGCCAGTGTTTGGAAGTAAATGTTCGGAATGCTGTTTTGACGCTGCGGGGGTCGACCATGCCGCTCGTGACATCATGGACACGCCCATCAATGCAAGTCTATGGAAGGGGGTGTGACAGTGGTCAAACCCCCTCCCATAGACTTGCATTGAGGGGGCGTGGCTGTGATGTCACGAGGGGCATGGCCGACCCCCGCAGCATGAAAACAGCGTTCAGAACATTTACTTCCAAATGCTGGACAGTGGAGTACCCCTTTATAGGATCTGGTGCTAACATCTTGGTAATCCATGGATTAGGTTAGGTTTTCAGAACATCCCACAGATGCCTGATCAGATTGAAATATAGGGAATTTGGTGGCCCAGTTGACACTTGGACCTGATCTCTTCATTGTGTTCCTCAAACCATTCCTGGACAATTTTGGCACTGTGGTCAGGGCATTATCCCACTGCCCTGATAGGTTATAACAGCTGCCATGAAGGGGTCTATACAATGTTTAGGTAGGTTGTTCTTTTCATTGTAACATCCTGATGAATTCCTAGACACAAAGTCTCCCAGTAGAACATTGCCTAGGGCTTCACACCGCCTCCTTCGGCTTATCATCTTTTCACAGTGTATCCTGGTAGAATCTTTTATCCTGATAAGTGACACACATGCACTCAACCTTTCACATAATATGCATTAAAATATGATTTATCAGACCAAGTGCCTTTCTCATTTGCTCCATATTGCAGTTCTGAGGCTCGTGGGCTTGTTTTAGGCACTTTTGGAAGTGAACAGGAGTCAGCATGTCAAGTCAACTTACATGTTGAGTTTCGGAGGGATATTAAGTGAGCACAACCTTTACAGAGAGGAAAGCTAAATATTTCATAAAATATTAAAGTATTATTGCTGACATCAGGGCTGCCATCAGACATTTCAGGGCCCCTTGGATAGGGGATGAGTTATTTTTCACCAGACTACTCCTTTAACAGAGGGGCCTACCCAAACTATATGGAAGCAACTATTAACAGAGGAGCCTACCCAAACTATATAGAGTGCTCCATATAGTTTGGGTATGCTCCTCTGTTAATAGTTGCCCCCAAAGTTGTGGTAGGCCTCTCTGTTAATAGTTGCCCCCATAGTTGTGGTAGGCCTCTCTGTTAATAGTTGCCCCCATAGTTGTGGTAGGCCTCTCTGTTAATAGTTGCAAAGAGGGGCCTACAACAATTATATGGGCAGGGGCACAATTTGCCACTATATAGTTGTGCCGCGCGCAGGGGTGTGGCTAGAAACCACAGGGCCCCGATGCACAAATTTTTTTTCAACAGTTTTTAGTTTTGTAACCCCTGCAGAGACACAGATTGAACACAGTTTTACCCATCTTCACTGCAGAACTTACAAGTGACTACAGCTCTGATGGGACAGTCAGGAGAACACACAATGATATCAGTGACCTAAGTGACGTCTTCTGACTTGAGTGATATCTTCTCTGTTATCTTTTCTTCTTCATCTGGTCCAGAGACCAGGTCTTCCTCCAGCTCCATCTTCTCTGCAGTGTCTGACATCCAGACATCATTGGCTCCTCACTTTGTCAGCAGATCCTCCTCCTCCGCATGAAGACAGTGATCATTATAACCTTGCCAGAAAGTGTACCCTAAATAAAATACTGCCCCACACTGTACCCTAAATAAAATACTGCCCCACACTGTATCCTAAATATAATACTGCCATACACTGTAACCTGAATATAATACTGCCCCACACTACCCTGATGAATATAATACTGCTATACACTGTACCCACTAAATATAATCCTGCCACACACTGTACCCTGAATATAATACTGCCCCACACTGTACCCTGAATATAATACTGCCACACACCCTATCCACTGAATATAATACTGCCCCACCCTGTACCCACTAAATATAATCCTGCCACATACTGTACCCTGAATAAAATGCTGCCCCACACTGTATCCACTGAATATAATACTGCCACACACTGTACACTGAATATAATGCTGCCCCACACTGTACCCTCTGAATATAATACTGCCACACACTGTACCCTGAATATAATACTGCCACACACTGTACCCAGAATATAATACTACCACACACTGTACCCTGAATATAATACTGCCAAACACTGTACCCTCTGAATATAATACTGCCCCATTCTGTACCCTGAATTTAATACTGCCACACACCGTACTCTCTGAATATAATCCTGACACACACTGTACCCTTAATATAATCCTGACACACACTATACCCTCTGAATATAATACTGCCACACACTGTACCCTGAATATAATACTGCCACACACTGTACCGAGAATATAATACTACCACACACTGTACCCTGAATATAATACTGCCAAACACTGTACCTCTGAATATAATACTGCCCCATTCTGTACCCTGAATTTAATACTGCCACACACCGTACTCTCTGAATATAATCCTGACACACACTGTACCCTTAATATAATCCTGACACACACTGTACCCTGAATATAATACTGCCGCACACTGTACCCTCTGAATATAATACTGGCACACACTGTATCCACTGAATATAATCCTGCCCCACACTGTATCCACTGAATATAATACTGCCACACACTGTACCCTGAATATAATGCTGCCACACATTGTACCCACTGAATAATACTGCCACACACTGTACCCTGAATATGATACTGCCACACACTGTACCCTGAATATGATACTGCCACACATGCATACACATCATACATACATATACACCCCCTCTTATCCTCTGTGTCCTCATCACTCCTCATCATCCCCATAACCCCCTGCCAAACCACTCCTCATCACTACTATAACCCCCCCACACACACCTCTCCCCATCACCCCATAATAACCCCCCTGCACCTCTCATCATCCCCATAACCCCCCTGCACCTCTCATCACCTCCATAACCCCCCTGCACCTCTTATCACCCCCATAACCCCCTTGCACCTCTCATCACCCCCATACCCCCCCCGCACCTCTTGCCACCCCCATCACCCCCTGCACTCACCCCCTGCACCTCTCATGACCTCCATAACCCCCCTGCACCTCTTATCACCCCCATAACCTCCTTGCACCTCTCATCACCCCCATAACCCCCCCCCCTTCCAATTGTCACCCCCATCACCCCCCTGCACCTCTTATCACCCCCACAACCCCCCTGCACTTCTCATCACCTCCATAATTCCCCCACCTGGCACCTCTTACACAACCCTTCCCCCCCCCCCTGCACTCATCACCCCCCCCCCCCCCGGCACCTCTCATCACCCCCATAACCCCCCCCCCTGCACCTCTTGTCACCCCCATAACCCCCCCTGCACCTCTCATCACCTCCATAACTCCCCTACACCTCTTATCACCCCCCTAACCCCCTGGACCTCTTATCACCCCCCCTAACCCCCTGGACCTCTTATCACCCCCCATAACACCCCCCTGCACTTCTTATCACCCCCATTACCCCCCCCTGCACCTCTCATCACCTCCATAACCCCCCGCACCTCTTATCACCCCCATAAACCCCCCCTGCACCTCTTATCCCCCCATAACCCCCTGCACCTCTTATCACCTCCATAAAAAAAACCTGCACCTCTCATCACCATTGTAGTCTCCTAACCACCAAACAACCACAAATCCCCCCCCCCCACCCCACCCCCACACACAAACCCGCGCAAGTTGACCTGGGGATCGGTGCAACGGCGTGAGGCTGCTGCTGCTCCTGTCACTGCACATGGGAGGATGCTGGAGATTGTGCGGGGACGTAGGCAGGGACAGGTCAGGTGATTAGAGTAGACGTGCGTGCCTGCGCGGGGCACATCTCTACTCCCATCAGTTCCTGGCCTGTCTGGCCTTGCCATGATTCTTAAGGGGCCCGCACCCTAGAAATAGGTAATTTAATAGAAATATGTGGGGGCCCCCGGACTATGAGGCCCGGTCATAGTCCTGGCGGGTACCCAGCAGTCAGTGAGTGACAGTCGCAGTCACTCACTGACAAGCCAATAAAAAATAATAAAATGGTCCAGGGACGTCCTGGCCCCCTGAAGCTCCGGGCCCCATACAGGTGTATGGGCTGTACCCCCCTGATGGCGGCCCTGGCTGATGTAAATGTTTGTAACAGATTAGGGGTCCCATCAGTCAATGACTGTTATTGTTATTATTCTCCTTGGGAGTGTCTACACACAGTCTGGCACTGTCAGCATGGATTGGACAGTCATACCTATAGAAAATATGGTGCAGCAGAAGTAGCAAAAAATTAAATCTTTATTACATGAAATTAGAAAGCAACAACTAAAAAAGGAGACACTCTGCAAGCTTCATGCAAACAGTTAACCAAAGATCACATGTTATTAATACTGAACTGCCCGGGCTAAACAGATAGTAAAAGCATCAGGCAGTAGCTGGTAAACATATTACATACAGCCCTGTATGGCTCAGAAGTAGTTTACTAGAGATGCACAGCATCGCTAGTTAACCCCAGTAGTGTGTATCGGTGCAGAACGCTTAGCATAGCAGTGGGGTATACTACCCAGTATGGACATCGCTAGATAGTGTTTGTCTCCAAAGAGTTAAGGAGCGATGCACAGCATTCCTACGTAACTCTTTCCAGACTGTGCTGGATGTATACAATTAATACCTCCTGCTCAGTCAAGCTGTACCCATGGCTGTATAGCTGTGGATACAGCTTGTATACAGTGATGTACCACCATCGGGACCTGCTCAGAGCAGAGACTCTCAACATTAGTGACAAGAGTCCCACTCTGCTGCTGTATACAGCCATATGCTATGTATGGCTGTATACAGCACAACAACGGAATTTCTAATTCTGTGTGCCATGCATGGAATGATAAATTCAGCTCATGCCAGCAGGATGCTTGTGAACTAGGTCATGACTGGAATGGGATGTGAGTAACTAATACGCTGAAAAATCCCACTCCCTATCCACTACAGCCCTTTACGTTTATACATGACCCCCTCATTCCCTTATTATAGGGGATCATTTTAATAACCCCTAAATGACAAAAGTGAAAATGCATTACCAAAGAGTAAAATGCTGCAACAGAGGACCGCAGGAGCACTTATCCTTTTTTCAGTTACTTTATTTGTTCATTACATCAAGTGTTTTTAATGTTATGTAATAAAGAATAATGATTCTATTTTTGCTACTTCTGCTTTTGCTTCTATATGTCTACAGGTATATCTATTCGGTGATTGCATATAGCAGCACTGTACTATTTTTTTCATTAGGTATATATATATATATATATATATATATATATATATATATATATATATATATATACTCTCTGTGCAGCCGTCTCTTGAGGGTAAACAAAACTTGGACCTAATTTAATCTCTTTTGTCTCTCCCTGGCTCTGCACTTGCACCTTGAGTTGGTGTTGTTCTGAGACCTATGTCATACTTAGCCACTGGCTCAGAACCTGCAGACAATGCTGATGCTGTCCCAGGTCTTGAACACACTATGACACAGAGGACGTCCTCTCTGGCTTGACTGCACTGGAATTCTGTCTTTCTCTTTCAGCAAGGCACCACTGGAGCTTCTTCTTCACTTTGTGCCAACTCTAGATTTCCTCTTCCTTAGTACAAACTCTGGACCCCACCTTGTGGCACTCAACCTCATGCTCAGCTTCTCCCCTTGTACCTTCTTAAATAAACTAATACCCTGTCAAACTGAAAACAACACTAACTATGCGCTTTCTGGGATGGGAAGAAAACATTATCTGTGATGGGGAGAAAACGTTATCTGTGATGGGGAGAAAACGTTATCTGTGATGGGGAGAGAGCGTTATCTGTGATGGGGAGAACATTATCTGTGATGGGGAGAAAACGATATCTGTGATGGGGAGAAAACATTATCTGTGATGGGGAGAACATTATCTGTGATGGGGAGAAAACGTTATCTGTGACGGAGAGAAAACATTAACTGTGATGGGGAGAAAATATTATCTGTGATGGGGAGAAAGCGTTATCTGTGATGGGGAGAAAACGTTATCTGTGATGGGGAGAAAACCTTATCTGTGATGGGGAGAAGATTATCTGTGATGGAGGAGAGCATTATCTTTGATAGGGGAGAACATTATCTATGATGGAGGAGAGAACAGTATCTGTGATGGGGGAGAGAACAGTATCTGTGATGGGGGAACATTATCTGTGATGGGAGAGAACAGTATCTGTGATGGGGGAGAGAACAGTATCTGTGATGGGGGAACATTATCTGTGATGGGAGAGAACATTATCTGTGATGGGGAGAAAACGTTATCTGTGATGGGGAGAAAACGTTATCTGTGATGGGGAGAAGATTATCTGTGATGGGGAGAGCATTATCTTTGATGGGGGAGAACATTATCTATGATGGAGGAGAGAACAGTATCTGTGATGGGGGAGAGAACATTATCTGTGATGGGGAGACATTATCTGTGATGGGAGAGAACATTATCTGTGATGGGGAGAACATTATCTGTGATGGGGAGAACATTATCTGTGATGGGGAGAAAACGTTATCTGTGATGGGAAGAGAACATTATCTGTGATGGGAGAGAACATTATCTGTGATGGGGAGAAAAAGTTATCTGTGATGGGGAGAAAACATTATCTGTGATGGGGAGAAAACATCTGTGATGTAAGGAGAAAACATTATCTGTGATGGGGAGAAAACGTTATCTGTGATGGGGAGAAAACATTATCTGTGATGGGGAGAAAACATTATCTGTGATGGGGAGAAAACGTTATCTGTGATGGGGAGAAAACATTATCTGTGATGGGGAGAAAACATTATCTGTGATGGGAAGAAAACATTATCTGTGATGGGGAGAAAACGTTATCTGTGATGGGGAGAAAACGTTATCTGTGATGGGGAGAAAACGTTATCTGTGATGGGGAGAAGATTATCTGTGATGGGGAGAGCATTATCTTTGATGGGGGAGAACATTATCTATGATGGAGGAAAGAACAGTATCTGTGATGGGGGAGAGAACATTATCTGTAATGGGGAGACATTAACTGTGATGGGAGAGAACATTATCTGTGATGGGGAGAACATTATCTGTGATGGGGAGAACATTATCTGTGATGGGGAGAAAACGTTATCTGTGATGGGGAGAAAACGTTATCTGTGATGGGGAGAAGATTATCTGTGATGGGGAGAGCATTATCTTTGATGGGGGAGAACATTATCTATGATGGAGGGGAGAACATTATCTATGATGGAGGAGAGAACAGTATCTGTGATGGGGGAGAGAACATTATCTGTGATGGGGAGACATTATCTGTGATGGGAGAAAACATTATCTGTGATGGGGAGAAAACATTTTCTGTGATGGGGAGAAGATTATCTGTGATGGGGAGAGCATTATCTGTGATGGGAGAGAACATTATCTTTGATGGGAGAGAACATTATCTTTGATGGGGGAGAACATTATCTTTGATGGGGAGAACATTATCTGTGATAGGAAAGAACATTGTCTGTGATGGGGGAGAGAACATTATTTGTGATGGGGGAGAGAACAGTATCTGTGATGGGGGGACATTATCTGTGATGGGGGAGAGAACATTATCTATGATGGAAGAGAGAACAGTATCTGTGATGTGGAGAACATTATCTGTGATAGGAAAGAACATTGTCTGTGATGGGGAGAGAACATTATCTGTGATGGGGGAGAGAACAGTATCTGTGATGGGGAGAAAACATTATCTGTGATGGGGAGAAAACGTTATCTGTGATGGGGAGAAAACGTTATCTGTGATGGGGAGAAGATTATCTGTGATGGGGAGAGCATTATCTTTGATGGGGGAGAACATTATCTATGATGGAGGAGAGAACAGTATCTGTGATGGGGGAGAGAACATTATCTGTGATGGGGAGACATTATCTGTGATGGGAGAGAACATTATCTGTGATGGGGAGAACATTATCTGTGATGGGGAGAACATTATCTGTGATGGGGAGAGCATTATCTGTGATGGGGAGAGCATTATCTTTGATGGGGGAGAACATTATCTATGATGGAGGAGAGAACAGTATCTGTGATGGGGGAGAGAACATTATCTGTGATGGGGAGACATTATCTGTGATGGGAGAGAACATTATCTGTGATGGGGAGAAAACATTTTCTGTGATGGGGAGAAGATTATCTGTGATGGGGAGAGCATTATCTGTGATGGGAGAGAACATTATCTTTGATGGGAGAGAACATTATCTTTGATGGGGAGAACATTATCTTTGATGAGGGAGAACATTATCTGTGATAGGAAAGAACATTGTCTGTGATGGGGAGAGAACATTATCTGTGATGGGGGAGAGAACAGTATCTGTGATGGGGGGACATTATCTGTGATGGGAGAGAACATTATCTGTGATGGGGGAGAGAACATTGTCCATGATGGAGGAGAGAACAGTATCTGTGATGTGGAGAACATTATCTGTGATAGGAAAGAACATTGTCTGTGATGGGGGAGAGAACATTATCTGTGATGGGGGAGAGAACAGTATCTGTGATGGGGGACATTATCTGTGATGGGAGAGAGCATTATCTGTGATTGGTAGGTAGAGCATTATCTGTGATGGGGGAGAACATTATCTGTGATGGGGGAGAGAACATTATCTGTGATGGAGGAGAGAACATTATCTGTGATGGGGAGAACATTATCTGTGATGGGGGGACATTATCTGTGATGGGGGAGAACATTATCTGTGATGGGGGAGAGAACATTATCTGTGATGGGGAAGAGAACATTATCTGTGATGGGGAGAACATTATCTGTGATGGGGAGAACATTATCTGTGATGGGGGAGAGAACATTATCTGTGATGGGGGAGAGAACATTATCTGTGATGGAGGAGAGAACATTATCTGTGATGGGGGAGATAACGTTATCTGTGATGGGGAAGAGAACATTATCTGTGATGGGGAGAGAACATTATCTGTGATGGGGAGAACATTATCTGTGATGGGGAGAGAACATTATCTGTGATGGGGAGAAAACATTATCTGTGATGGGGAAAACATTAAAGAAACATCAACTACTGTAATACTTTCATGATGGAGCCCAGCTTCATCAGGTGACATTGGAGAACTTGCATGAAGGTCTTCATGTTATATAGTTTGAATATCATGTTATCAATATATTATTTATCATTATGAAAGAACAAATTCCATACTCTAGAACAAAATTGTCTTCGGGAAAAAGAAATGGGAATTTTTTTCCCCAATGTTTCCTTTTTTTTTTCCAGGCCTTTTCATCTCTATGTCCCCCACACTGAAAAGACCATATTTACTGCTCTACTGCCTTAGGCTATAAGACTTACTATATACCTCCACCATATGGCCAGAAATTATCGCCACATCGAGACCAAACCATATCACCATAGAATGGGTCATACCACTATACAGAGATTAAATGATGCCATATGTAGATTAAATTGTATCACCATACTGAAACTAAATAATGCCGCTATGCAGTGACAGGATAATATCACCATACGATTACTGAATAATAACACTATACAACCACTGAATAATATAACTATACATCTTAGTATGTATACAAGTGAACAGTAATATAAAAATACTACCATTTGGTGACTACAGAACATGTATTTGGCTGTAGTATCTGACAACAGTTTGGTGGTATATTCAGAATATTACAATATGGTCCTGATCAGTAGTTACTGGCAGAATAGCAACAAATGAACCCAATAATTCACAGCTGACGTCTTCTTTCATTTAAGTGACTTTTTTCTCAATCTTCTCCGTCTGACTCAGATCAGCACTAAATTCCGGTAACTGGGGGAAAAAGATGACCGCACTGAGGATGCTTTATATGTGATCACAGGAAATAAATATTTTATGATGCACTGTCAACAAAACTGTGTAAAAACCAGCGTGCGGCTAACACCTCTGTGTCATGTACATTGTGTGCATGCTGCCGTATGGCCTAAAGTTTACTGAGAAATAGGGGGGGGGGGTTCAAGGACAGTTTTTCTTAGTTTAAATGGGTATTCCGGGAATTATTTTTATTTGACTATGCTACAGGGGCTGTAAAGTTAGTGTAGTTCATTATATAGTGTCTGTACCTGTGTGTGACGGTTTTCTCACAATTCTTCTGTGATTTTAACCCCAATATTAATTTTTAACAGCATACAAAATGACTGTTGTGTCAGATTTTTCCCAGGTTGCAATGCGGCTAAGACCTGACCTCACTAGTCAGCTGATGAAAAAAATCATAACTACATGCAGGAAAATGTATACGTTTAAAATTGTCATCTTCTGACCCCTATAACTTTTTTATTTTTCCTTGTATGGGGCGGTATGAGTTCTCATTTTTTGTGCCGTGATTTGAAGCTTTTAGCGCTACCATATTTGTACTGATTGGACTTTTTGATCGCTTTTTATTCATTTTTTCATTATATAAAAAGTGACTAAAAATATGCTATTTTGGACTTTGGAATTTTTTTGGCGCGTACGCCATTAACCGTGCAGTTTAATAAATTATATATTTTTAGAATTTGGACATTTCTGCACACGGCGATACCGCATATGTTTTATTTTTATTTACACGTTTTTTTTGTTTTTTTTATGGGAAAAGGGGGGTGATTCAAACTTTTATTAGGGAAGGGGTTAAATGATCTTTATTAACTTTTTTTCCACTTTTTTTTTTTTGCAGTGTTATAGCTCCCATATGGGGCTATAACACTGCACACACTGATCTTTTACATTGATCAATGGTTTCTCATAGGAAACCATTGATCGATGATTCTGCCGCTTGACTGCTCATGCCTGGATCTCAGGCCCTGAGCAGTCATTCGGCGATCGGACACAGGAGGCAGGTAACTATCCTTGTGTCATACAGCTGTTCAGGATGCTGCGATTTCACCGCGGTGGTCCCAAACAGCCCACTGAGCTAGCCAGGGGTAGTTTAGTTTCACTTTTGACGCGGCGATCGACTTTTAACGCTGCGTCTAAGGGGTTAATAGCGTGTGGCACTGCGATCAGTGCCGCGCGCTATTAGCCACAGGTCTCAGACATTGCTAGGTGCCGAATCCAACCCGCTATGACATGGGGCCACGCCGTGGCCCCGTGTTATAGAAAGGGAGCGGACTCAGGGTGTACAGGTACGCCCTGTGTCGTTAAAGGGGTATTGCAGGATTTACAGAAGCTGTAAAGTTAGTGCAGTGTATAATATAATGTCTGTTCCTGTGTTTGATGGTAGTCTCACAATTCCTGTGTGATCTTTTCCCCGATGTTTATATTAAACAGCATACAAAATGAGTGTCATTTCAGGTTTTCCCAGGTTGCAGTGCAGGCCGAGACATTACATCACTAGTCAGGTAGTGAAAGGAAACGTGTCTGCTTCCATGGGTGGAGCAACCACTGGGTGGGAGGAAGATCATTCTCCCCAGGGCTGCAGGAAATTGTCCCGGGTGTCAAAGGTAACCTCACACTTACAAACAAGGGATCCTGGGACTTGTATTTCTTTGATCAACATTTATCCTTTTTTTTTTTTTTGGATGACATTTTGGGGCTTCAGAAGCAATAAACAAGTTTCCATAGAGTTATGGTCTCAACATGGTTTCAACATACAATGGTCGTCCAACTGATTTTTTGGGGGTCAATTTAGGCACCAGGGCCAGGGTGGAACCCCCTATAGCCATATCTCTGAATCTCTCTCTCTCTCTCTCTCTCTCTCTCTCTCTCATTTAAGATTAAGAGGAAGTGTGTACACCGTGTTTCACATCTGCAGCATTTCTTTGTTCATCATAGGTGTTAACATTTTCAATGAAATAAATGAACAATCATGTCAAATATCCAAAAGATACAAAACATTCAGAAAACTTTCAGACCCTCTAACTTTTGTTATATTTTATAATGTTGTGGCCTTGTGCTTACAATAAAAGAAACTGTTTCCTCCATCATTCTGCACTCGTCTCTCCATTATGACAAAGTGAAAGCAGAAAGTGAAGCCTCTTTGGCAGCTATTACACACCTAGATGCAAAAATAACTTGTACCCTAGGGCCTAACTAAAAAAATAACAACAACTAAAAAATCTATCATATTGGAAATTCACAAAAAAAAAAAACATTTTCCCTTTCATCATATGAAAATGAATTTTTTTTTACAGATTTTACTATATTTGAAAACGCCTGAATTATTGAAACATAACATCATTCATCTCTGAAAAAATAAAAAATACCCAGTGCCAGAATTACGCTTCTTTGATCACTTTATATCCCCCCAAAAAATGTCTGAAAAAGTCCCATTTGCCCTAAAATGGTACTTATAAAATTGACAGCTTGCGTGGAAAAAAAAGGGTCCCTCAAAAAGCTGCATAGATAAAAAATATTTTTAAAAGAAGTCAAAGGGTCAGAAGAGGGCGATTAAAAATAATTTAGCAGCCTTCTTTTTGGTTTTTGTAAATTTAATAAAACATAACAAAAACGATTTAAACTTGGTAATGCTGAAGCGAGCACACCCACAGAATGCGTTAATTTGTCGTTTAAAACGTCATAAAAACAAAATCCCTAAAATATTGTCTGAATACTTTTTTTGTTCTTTTTCTCTCAAACTAAAATTACATTGTATGGTAAATACAAATTACAAAGTACAAATGGTCCTTCATAAAATAAGCCCTTATACAGCTCTGTTGAATAAAAAGTAATGGCTTTCTGAAGATAAGGAGACAAAAACCCGGTCACGTGTTAAGCTCACATTGGAGTCAGTGGATTTCTACCAACTCCGAATCTATCCCAAAACCTTGTTAGCAGCCAAGCAACGGGGAAATTGGGGAAGGTATAAAGGGAAATGCAGATGTACGAACTTCTGTCCTTGGTGGAAAAAACAAGCACCATAATGGGGGCCCAGTATGACATTTGTCTGGGACACTCTCTTTTCAAAGTATGCAAATGTGTTTCCAAACAATCATTATATAAGGGAAGACAACACATATGTCCAAACTCTTGTTTGTAGTAAACACATAAACCAACGGCTCTTACAGAATCCACGGTAAAGAACCACAACTATTGTGTAAATGATACGCTTTCCAGACAGCTCCGTTCCTCTTTACTTGCATTTAAGTCTTGCAATAGTTTGGATACTTAGAAATGTAAAATATTCTCAAATAATAACCCATTAGGCACAAGGCACTTCCTCATAGTGTATCTTTCTCGGAGATTAGAGTATAGATTTCCTGTGAATGACTCAATGTCTGATAAAAAAATAAAATGTAATGTCTTACTAGAATACAACATGCAATGCAGCATTTCAGGGCTGTTTATTAACAAATGAGACTGTACTTAAATCTCTCAGTCCAGTCCCGGTGCTCTGGTTCATCCTAGTGTGGTAGCGGGGTGTGATGGTGCAGGGCAGATGTTGTTACCGTAGGGGCAGATGGCATTAATTCCTTGTATTCGTGACGCCAGGGCGTGGTTTAGCCTTTAACCATCCGAAGGTATACCGCTGGATCCTGGGCTAGGCACGGGGGCAATAAAGACTCTGACGAAAGTGACGGACAACGGTAGCTTTACTGAGGGTAGACAGTTGGTAAAGTCTAAACAGTTCAGCCAGGGCCCAAGGAGGTGACCAGTGACACAGAGACCTTAACCCCTTAAGGACCCAGCCAATTTTCAGTGTAGGACCCGGCCATTTTTTGCACATCTGACCACTGTCACTTTAAACATTAATAACTCTGGGATGCTTTTACCTTTCATTCTGAATTCAAGAATGTTTTTTCGTGACATATTCTACTTTATGTTAGTGGTAACATTTTCGTGGATACTTGCATCATTTCTTGGTGAAAAATTCCAAAATTTGATGAAAAAATTAAAAATTTGGCTTTTTTTTTTACTTTGAAACTCTCTGCTTGTAAGGAAAATAGACATACCAAATAAATTATATATTGATTCACATATACAATATGTCTACTTTACATTTGCATCATAAAGTTGACATGTTTTTACTTTTGGAAGACATCAGAGGGCTTCAAAGTTCAGTTTTGAAGTGGATTTGAAGGGCCTTCATATTAGAAATACCTAATAAATGACCCCATTAAAAAAACTGCACCCCTCAAAGTATTCAAAATGACATTCAGTAAGTGTGTTAACCCTTTAGGTGTTTCACAGGAATAGCAGCAAAGTGAAGGAGAAAATTCAAGATCTTCATTTTTTACACTCACATGTTCTTGTAGACCGGCAGGTGTGGTAGAGGGCTCAAAAGGGAAGGAGCGACAGTGGGATTTTGGAGAGTGAATTTTGATTAAATGGTTTTTGGGGGGCATGTCATATTTAAGAAGCCCCTATGGTGCCAGAACAGCAGAAACCCCACATGGCAGAACATTTTGCAAACTACACCCCTCAAGGCATGTAACAAGGGGTCCAGTGAGCCTTAACACCCCACAGGTGTTTGACGACTTTTCGTTAAAATCGGATGTGTAAATGAGATTAAAAAAATTTCACTAAAGTGCAGTTTTTCCCCCCCAAATTGACTATTTTTACGAAAGGTATTGGGAGAAAATGCCCCCCAAAATTTGTAACCCCATCTCTTCTGAGTATAGAAATACCCCATGTTAGGACGTAAAATGTTCTGCGGGCGAACTACAATGCTCAGAAGAGAAGGAGTCACATTTAGCTTTTGGAAAGCAAATTTTGCTGAAATGGTTTTTGGTGGGCATGTTGCATTTAGGAAGCCCCTATGGTGCAAGAACAGCAAAAAACAAACCACATGGCATACTATTTTGGAAACTACACCCCTCAAGGAACTTAACAAGGGGTACAGTGAGCCTTAACACCTCACAGGTGTTTTATGACTTTTTTTTAAGTTGGATGTGTAAATGAAAAAAAAAAAAGTTTTCACTAAAATGCATATTTTCCCAAAATTTTAAATTTTTACAAGGGGTAATAGGAAAAAATTACCCCCAACATTTGTAACCTCATTTCTTCTGAGTATGGAAATACCCCATGTGTGGACGTCAAGTGCTCTGCTGGCGAACTACCATGCTCAGAAGAGAAGGAGCGCAATTGAACTTTTGGAGAGTGAATTTGTTTGGAATGGAAGTCAGGGGCAATGTGCGTTTACAAAGCCCCCCGTGGTGCCAGAACAGTGCACCCCCCCCCCCCCCCACACATGTGACCCCATTTTGGAAACTACACCCCTTACAGAATTTAATAAGGGGTGCAGTGAGTATTTACACCCCACTGGTGTTTGACAGATCTTTGGAACAGTGGGCTGTGCAAATGAATAATTACATTTTTCATTTTCACAGACCACTGTTCCAAAAATATGTCAGACACCTGTGGGGTGTAAATGCTCACTGCACCCCTTATTACATTACGTGAGGGGTGTAGTTTACAACTCACTATACCCCTTGTTATGCTCCGTGAGGGGTGTAGTTTCCAAAATGGAGTCACATCTGAGTATTTATTTTTTTGCGTTTATGTCAGAACCGCTGTAAAATCAGCCACCCCTGTGCAAATCACCAATTTAGGCCTCAAATGTACATAGTGCGCTCTCACTCCTGAGCCTTGTTGTGCGCCCGCAGAGCATTTTACGGGTTTCCGTATTCAGGAGAAATTGTGTTACAAATGTCACCATAGACCGGTAATGACCCGGAATCACAAGTGTGAATACACTTACCGACATGGGGGGGTGGTCTAATGACCCCACTGGGCATTTGCGCTGGGTGCCTGCTGATCGATATTAGCAGTCACCCCGGTCCGGTCCCCACCTGGCGCATGGCAGGGACCAAAATTCCCACAGGCGTACAGGTACGTCCTGGGTCCTTAAGTACAGGGGTGGCAGGACGTACCCGTACACCCTGGGTCCTGAACAGGTTAAGAACCAGAGTCCCATGACGTAGGTGTACGTCAAGGGTCCTTAAGGGGTTAAGGGATTTCTGGGACTTGTAGTAGGACTGGACAATTGAGTGCAGACCTCGCTGACTTGACAGATGACCTGGACTGACTTGACTTGACTCATAAAGCTGTGAGTTTAGCTTACTTGAATTGATGGTGGCTGCAGGACTTGACTTTGAGGTCTCCAACACTCTGGACACACACACTAGGCACTACTGCATTGG
This sequence comes from Hyla sarda, assembly GCF_029499605.1. Taxonomy (NCBI): domain Eukaryota; kingdom Metazoa; phylum Chordata; class Amphibia; order Anura; family Hylidae; genus Hyla; species Hyla sarda. Next base: position 38,778,795 of record NC_079190.1, on the reverse strand, counting down.
ACCTCAGCTTAGCAGAAGAGCAGAGCTCAAAGAGAGAGAAGCTCCACCCAGGGCTTATATGGGGGAGACTAGCAGGGAGCCCATAGGTCACTCTTGAGATCACCTATTCACTAGTACCTCCTGGGTAACAATCACATGACATATCACATGGTATAACTTTTAAAGCAACATTACATTTTATAACACTTTACATGATAAAACATAATTACAATGGGGAAACAAGTGCAGGGGCCTTGGGGACACTGAAGGAGGCTGCCTGACAGGACAGCAGAAGCATGGGGTAACATCTCCTGTACTGGGCCACCACACCAGAATCGGTGCTTACTTATCGTGATGATTTCCTCTCCTCACTCTCCTGATGATTTAGAACCCCCTGCAGCCTGTTAATGAGGCCAATCATTGCCTTGTACCAACAGAGCAGGGAGAGTGCATCATTAGGGTTGGTAAACACAGCTACCAGGGTGACCTGAAGCTTCAGCAGTGGACTGGCTAGGGTGATTACATTGTTTGTTATTTCACCATTCTGGGATGCTGCGCTAAATGTTATTATTTTTTTTAAATTAAATCAGAATACCTCTTTAAGAGAATTAAATTTTTTAAATAGAAACATTCTTTGTCTTAGCCTTAGCACCATCTAAGAACAATGGGGGTCATTTACTATTGTGATCCCGACTGTTATTTCACCGGTTTTGAAGCCAAATTGTATTGCACGCTTCATGCGCCAGAATTTTCGACCATTAAAATAAAAAAGACCAGACCCACTTATAAAACCCGAAAAAGGGGCATGGCTGCATGTGAAAGGTGTTGTGGCCGCAGAAAAGGGGGCATAACCTCAATAGTTTAAAAAAATCCCAACAAATTTACTGATGTTTCCACATAAAATGTGGTGGATTTGAGCTCCGGAAAATGTAGGGAAAATTGCTAAATTAGTAAATACCATGGAAAAATACCTGTTGGGAATAAAAACCCACAAAGGAAACTACAATCCACTTTTAGGAAATCAGGGCCAAGGTTTCGTAGCATCTTGGGATACAAGAAAGTCTGCACACGATGGTTCCCATACAACTTACTAATCTGCACAGGCAACAACTTGTGGAGGTTGCGAACCAGAGATTAGATGGTATGAAGAAGATCCAAATATTCTGTCACCGGAGACAATCGTGTCCATCACTATGATCCAGAAAGCAAAAGACAAAGCATGGAGTGGAGACATCTGTCTTCTCCAGCAAAGAGGAAATTCAAAAGTCAAGATAATCACGTTAACATTCTTTGGGGGGATAAACAAGTGTATTCTGGTGCTTTTCCAAGTGAATGGGAAAATAGTGGACAGTGCAAAACAGTCCTGATACTCTAAGACAATGCCCATCCTCATACAACAGACGCAACAGTAGAGATTGGGCTCAAACATCATCCACATCCTCCCTACTGCCCAACTCAGGTCCAGTGCCTTTATCATGTCTTTGGTCCACTGAAAGAAGCACTGCCGTTTCAAAGATTTGTCTCTATTATGGAAAAGGTGCTTACTGGGCTTCAAGAGCAGCCGAAAAACTTCTTTACTGCAGGAATTTATAAACTAATTGAAGGAAATAACAATTGCAACATCTTTCATTGGGGCTCTGTGACAAAGTCATATACAGTGGAGCAAAAAAAGTATTTAGTCAGCCACCAATTGTGCAAGTTCTACTTAAAAAGATGAAAGGCGCCTGTGATTTTCATCATAGGTATACCTCAACTATGAGAGACACAATGAGAAAAAAAATCCATAAAATCACATTGTCTGATTTTTAAAGAATTTATTTGCAAATTATGGTGGAAAATAAGTATTTGGTCAACAAGAAATGTTCATCTCAATACTTTGTTATATACCCTTTGTTGGCAATGACGTCAAACGTTTTCTGTAAGTCTTCACAAGATTTTCACACACTGTTGCTGGTATTTTGGCCCATTCCTCCATTCAGATCTCCTCTAGAGCAGTGATGTTTTGGGGCTGTCGCTGGGCAACACAGACTTTCAACTCCCTCCAAAGATTTTCTATGGGGTTGAGATCTGGAGACTGGCTAGGCCACTCCAGGACCTTGAAATGCTTCTTACGCAGCCAGTCCTTCGTTGCCCGGGTGGTGTCATGCTGAAAGACCCAGCCATGTTTCATCTACAATGCCCTTGCTGATGGAAGGAGGTTTTCACACAAAATCTCACGATACATGGCCCCATTCATTCTTTCCTTTACATGGATCAGTTGTCCTGGTCCCTTTGCAGAAAAACAGCCCCAAAGCATGATGTTTCCACCCCCATGCTTCACAGTAGGTATGGTGTTCTTTGGATGCAACTCAGCATTCTTTCTCCTCCAAACACGACGAGTTGAGTTTTTATCAAAAAGTTTTACTTTGGTCTAATCTCACCATATGACATTCTCCCATTCCTCTTCTGGATCATCCAAATGCTCTCTAGCAAACTTCAGACAGGCCTGGACATGTACTGGCTTAAATGGGCACTCCGGCCCTAATACATCTTATCCCCTATCCAAAGAATAGGAGATAAGATGTCTGATCGAGGGGGTCCCGCTGCTGGGCAGGGGGTGGGGCGTGAAGTCACACAGGGGTGGAGTCGTGACATCACAATACTCTCCGGACGCGTGGTCATCACGCTGCACACTCGGAGCCTCCAGCGCTGCGGAGAGCCCACAAAGGTGGGTCCGAAATGACAGATTGCGGGGATCCCCAGTGGTAAGACCCCCCGCGATCAGACATCTTATCCCCTATCCTTTGGATAGGGGATAAGATGTATTAGGGCAAGAGTACCCCTTTAAGCAGGGGGACACATCTGGCACTGCCTGATTTAATTCCCTGGTGGCGTAGTGTGTTACTGATGGTAGCCTTTGTTACTTTGGTGCCAGCTCTCTGCAGGTCATTTACTATGTCCCCCAGTGTGGTTTGGGGATTTTTGCTCACCGTTCTTGTGATCATTTCGTATGTCTTCCAATTTCTAATAATTGCTACCACAGTTGATTTCTTCACACCAAGCTGTTTCTGGTGTCCTTCAACAGCTCTTTGGTCTTGGTCATAGTGGAGTTTGGAGTGGGACTGTTTGAGGTTGTGGTCAGGAGCCATTAATACAGGTAACGAGTTGAGGACAGAGGAGACTCTTAAAGATGAAGTTACAGGTCTGTGAGAGACAGAAATCTTGCTTGTTTGTAGGAGACCAAATACTTATTTTCCACAATAATTTGCAAATAAATTTTTTAAAAATCAGACAATGTGATTTTATGGATTTTTTTCTCATTCTGTCTCTAATAGTTGAGGTATACCTATGATGAAAATTACAGCCTCTCAGTGGTAGAACTTGCACAATTGGTGGCTGACTAAATACTTTGTTGCCACACTGTACGCAGTTGCTCACAAATACACTGGTCCCTCAACTTACAATGACCTCAGTTTACAATATTTTTGGTCTTTTCTGGACCATTGTAACTGTAAACCATACTTACCATACAATGCTACAGACAGTCCAGATCTGTGAAACATGTCAATGGCTGGAAGAACCAACCAATCAGAATGTATTACTGAAGTGCATGCACTGACTGGCTGTCTGGTAGCGCCTCCTACAGTACAGGGAGGTATTACATGTTCTGTACTCTTTACCTGTGCCAGGGTTAGCTGCTCCTTTGGACACCAGGTGAGGGTGGCTCCATTACTTTTTTAGGACATTGTGTGTACTGTATAGGACCCTGAAGAAGCTCCTGTCCTCTACATAGTGTCACGATTCGGCTAGCTGATAGTGGATCCTCTGTGTCAGCGAGGGATAGGCGTGGACCGTGCCGGTGGACCGGTTCTAAGTAGCTACTGGTATTCACCAGAGCCCGCCGCAAAGCGGGATGGTCTTGCTGCGGCGGTAGCAACCAGGTCGTATCCACTGGCAACGGCACAACCTCGCTGACTGCTGAGAAGGCGTGGGACAGAAGGGCTAGGCAGAGACAAGGTCAGACGTAGCAGAAGGTCGGGGCAGGCGGCAAGGTTCGTAGTCAATATGGAATAGCAGGAGGTCAGGAACACAGAACCCGGAGCGCTCGGCGTAACAGTACCCCCCCCCCCCCCAGGTCTCCCCCTCTTTTTGTCGGGATGTCGCTCCACAGAGGACGAGGACATCGGTAGCGACTGTAGAGTCTCCCTCCGGGGGACAGCGAAGTCCTGGGTATGCCCATGCATGGCAGACAGTCCAGAAGCAGTGGGAATGGGGAGGGGGGGCAGAGGGTGAGGTTTGACACGGGGCAGAGTGTCACCAGGACGGGGACTATGAGGGGGGACGGCTCAGTCCTGACAGGCCTTGGGGAGACCAGGCACAGGAGGAGACACTGAGGACCGACAGACGGAGCTGGGAGCAGACGTGAGGCACTCCTTGCGGCAAGCAGGACCCCAATTCTTGATCTCCCCGGTGGTCCAGTCAAGGGTGGGAGAATGGTGCTGGAGCCATGGCAGACCGAGGAGGATTTCAGAGGTACAGCCGGGCAAAACCAAAAATTCAATTTCCTCGAGATGCGGTCCAATGTTCATAAGCAGGGGCACTGTGCGAAAACGCACAGTGCAGTGCAGCTTGACCCCGTTGACTGAAGAAATATAGAGCGGCTTGATGAGACGGGTCACCGGGATGCAGTACGTATCAAGCAAAGAGGCCAGAATAAAATTTCCAGAAGAACCAGAGTCCAAGACGGCCACAGCAGAGAAGGAGGAGTTGGCAGAAGGAGAAATCCGTACGGGCACAGAGAGAGATGGAGAAGCAGACTCCGTACCCAGAGACGCCAGGCCCACATGAGCAGGTTGCGTGCATGCATTTTCCAGACGTGGAGGACGAATAGGGCAATTCACCAAGAAATGTTCGGTACTAGCGCAGTACAGACATAGATTTTTATCCCTACGGCGAGACCTCTCTTCAATAGTCAGGCGAGACCGATCTACTTGCATAGGCTCCTCGGCGGGAGGCACAGGAGTAGGTTGCAAGGGATACCGTGAGAGAGGTGCCCAGGGATTAAGGTCTTTTTCCTGGCGGAGTTCCTGGTGTCTCTCAGAAAAACGCATGTCAATGCGGGTGGCCAAATGGATAAGTTCATGCAGGTTGGCAGGAATCTCTCGTGCGGCCAGCACATCTTTGATGTTACTGGATAGGCCTTTTTTAAAGGTCGCGCAGAGAGCCTCGTTGTTCCAAGATAATTCGGAAGCGAGAGTACGAAATCGGATGGCGTACTCGCCTACTGAAGAATTACCCTGGACCAGGTTCAGCAGGGCAGTCTCGGCAGAAGAAGCTCGGGCTGGTTCCTCGAAGACACTACGAACCTCAGCGAAGAAGGACTGTACAGTGGCGGTGACAGGGTCATCGCAGTCCCAGAGCGGTGTGGCCCAAGACAAAGCCTTCCCAGACAGGAGACTGACCACGAAAGCCACCTTCGACCGTTCTGTAGGAAATTGGTCCGACAACATCTCCAAATGTAGGGAACATTGTGACAGAAAACCACGGCAGAGTCTAGAGTCCCCATCAAATTTGTCCGGCAGGGACAAGCGGAGGTTAGGAGCGGCCACTCGCTGCGGAGGAGGTGCAGGAGCTGGCGGAGGAGATGGTTGTTGCTGTTGCAGCTGCTGTAGCTGTGACTGAAATTGCTGTAGATGTGGCTGAAGTTGCTGAAGCTGTGACTGAAGTTGCTGTGTCATGGTGGTCAAGTACGACAACTGGTTTTCTTGTTGGGCGATCAGTCGGGATTGCTGGGCGATCAGCGTGGATATATCAGCGATACTTGGCAGCGGCACGTCAGCGGGATCCATGGCCGGATCTACTGTCACGATTCGGCTAGCTGATAGTGGATCCTCTGTGTCAGCGAGGGATAGGCGTGGACCGTGCCGGTGGACCGGTTCTAAGTAGCTACTGGTATTCACCAGAGCCCGCCGCAAAGCGGGATGGTCTTGCTGCGGCGGTAGCAACCAGGTCGTATCCACTGGCAACGGCACAACCTCGCTGACTGCTGAGAAGGCGTGGGACAGAAGGGCTAGGCAGAGACAAGGTCAGACGTAGCAGAAGGTCGGGGCAGGCGGCAAGGTTCGTAGTCAATATGGAATAGCAGGAGGTCAGGAACACAGTATGGGTAACACAGTAATAGCTTTCTCAAGGCACGAGGCAACAAGATCCGGCAAGGGAGTGCAGGGGAAGTGAGGTATAAGTAGGGCAAGGAACAGGTGCAAGCTAATCAGGGTGATTGGGCCAGGCACCATCATTGGTGCACTGGCCCTTTAAATCTCAGAGCGCTGGCGCGCGCGCGCCCTAGAGAGCGGAGCCGCGCGCGCCAGAACATGACAGCCGGGGACCGGGACAGGTAAGTGACCTGGGATGCGATTCGCGAGCGGGCGCGTCCCGCTATGCGAATCACATCCCCGCCGGCCATGTCAGTGCAGCGCTCCCGGTCAGCGGGTCTGACCGGGGCGCTGCAGGGAGAGAAATGCCGCGAGCGCTTCGGGGAGGAGCAGGAACCCGGAGCGCTCGGCGTAACACATAGACAGTGATTACAGCTCCCAGCAGATCTTTATTACTTTTATATGTACGATCTTGCTTTATCTCTATTAGTTATCTACTTATTTTTCTTTAATCCTCACTTTTTCCTATTTGTGGATGGCATTTTGGGGCTTCAGAACCAATTACCAGGTTTCCATAAAGATATAGGCCCACATTTATCAATGTCTTTAGAAAAAAGGCGCAAGCAGGTTTTTTTGCGCCTTTTTTTGCCCCTTTTTGTTTACACATTTCTGCTGATTTTGAGTTGCAATCCACTGATTTTGAGTTGCAATCCACTGATTTTGCCAATAGACATGATGTGGAAGGGATTTATCATTGCACCTTTTTGCAAAAAAAGGCGCAAAGCCACTGAAAAGTCTCTAAAACTACACCAGCCCAGACATGGTGTAGCTTTTTGGTGTATGTGTAGACAGAAATTTCAGAAAATGTGGACCTGCACAAAATTTATCAAAGCTCTTTTACCTTTTAATAAATGTGGTGCTCCTACACATTACCAGCACACAAAAAAAAAGGTGTAAAAAAATGCTTCACTTGCACTGCAACGATAAATGTGGGCCACGGTCTTAACATACAATGGTCTCAATACACAATGGTCATCCTGGAACCAAATCATATTGTAACTTGAGGGACCACTGTTCATTTATTATGCATTTTTTGCCTTTACTTTTTAATTCCCTGTCTCATGTTTATGTACATATAACAATAAAGATGAATTATTGATAGCTAAATAGTTCTAATAAAGGAGATATATGGTGCATAAAAATGTATCCCCTATCCGCAGGATCGGGATATGATTTAGACCCCCTGCAATGTCCTGTACGAGTCCCTGGCTCTCCCCGGGAATGGAGCCTTTCGACTCTCGAAAGAAGCGGCTGCTGAACCCCCCCCCCCCCCCCCATTAATCTCTATGGGAGAACCGTTCATCTATCTCTGGCTCTCCCAAAGAAATATATGGAGGAAGCGTGTTGGCCACCTCTTCGTGCAGTGGTTAATATATATCCCCCAGTCCACTGTACTAGTAAAAAAAATGTTTGCGACAATTATAATATTTCCAACTGAAAAGAAAACTATTTGTAAAGTATTTGTAATGTTTTGCAACACAATAAGGAAGCCATGATCTATTTTAATTGTGTAGCTTTACCCCAGACTGACTGACCACATAGAATGATACATATGGGTGTTACGCCGAGCGCTCCGGGTCCCCGCTCCTCCCCGGAGCGCTCGCTTCACCTCCTCCGCTGCAGCGCCCCGGTCACGTCCTCTGACCCGGGGCTCTGCGATCCTGCTGCTAGCCGGGATGCGATTCGCGATGCGGGTAGCGCCCGCTCGCGATGCGCACCCCGGCTCTCCTACCTGACTCGCTCCCCGTCTGTTCTGTCCCGGCGCGCGCGGCCCCGCTCCCTAGGGCGCGCGCGCGCCGGGTCTCTGCGATTTAAAGGGCCACTGCGCCGCTGATTGGCGCAGTGGTTCCAATTAGAGTTATCACCTGTGCACTCCCTATATTACCTCACTTCCCTTGCACTCCCTTGCCGGATCTTGTTGCCTTAGTGCCAGTGAAAGCGTTCCTTGTGTGTCCCTTGCCAGTGTTTCCAGACCTTCTGCCGTTGCCCCTGACTACGATCCTTGCTGCCTGCCCCGACCTTCTGCTACGTCCGACCTTGCTTCTGCCTACTCCCTTGTACCGCGCCTATCTTCAGCAGCCAGAGAGGTGAGCCGTTGCTAGTGGATACGACCTGGTCACTACCGCCGCAGCAAGACCATCCCGCTTTGCGGCGGGCTCTGGTGAAAACCAGTAGTGGCTTAGAACCGGTCCACTAGCACGGTCCACGCCAATCCCTCTCTGGCACAGAGGGTCCACTACCTGCCAGCCGGCATCGTGACAGTAGATCCGGCCATGGATCCCGCTGAAGTTCCTCTGCCAGTTGTCGCTGACCTCACCACGGTGGTCGCCCAGCAGTCACAACAGATTGCGCAACAAGGCCAACAGCTGTCTCAACTGACCGTTATGCTACAACAGTTGCTACCACAGCTTCAGCAGTCATCTCCTCCGCCAGCTCCTGCACCTCCTCCGCAGCGAGTGGCCGCTCCTGGGATACGCTTATCCTTGCCGGATAAGTTTGATGGGGACTCTAAGTTTTGCCGTGGCTTCCTTTCCCAATGTTCCCTGCATCTGGAGATGATGTCGGACCTGTTTCCCACTGAAAGGTCTAAGGTGGCTTTCGTAGTCAGTCTTCTGTCCGGAAAAGCCCTGTCATGGGCCACACCGCTCTGGGACCGCAATGACCCCGTCACTGCCTCAGTACACTCCTTCTTCTCGGAAATCCGAAGTGTCTTTGAGGAACCTGCCCGAGCCTCTTCTGCTGAGACTGCCCTGTTGAACCTGGTCCAGGGTAATTCTTCCGTTGGCGAGTATGCCGTACAATTCCGTACACTTGCTTCAGAATTGTCCTGGAATAATGAGGCCCTCTGCGCGACCTTCAAAAAAGGCCTATCCAGCAACATTAAAGATGTTCTGGCCGCACGAGAAATTCCTGCTAATCTACATGAACTTATTCACCTAGCCACTCGCATTGACATGCGTTTTTCTGAAAGGCGTCAGGAACTCCGCCAAGATATGGACTCTGTTCGCACGAGGCGTTTCGTCTCCTCGGCTCCTCTCTCCTCTGGTCCCCTGCAATCTGTTCCTGTGCCTCCCGCCGTGGAGGCTATGCAGGTCGACCGGTCTCGCCTGACACCTCAAGAGAGGACACGACGCCGTATGGAGAACCTCTGCCTGTACTGTGCTAGTACCGAACACTTCCTGAGGGATTGTCCTATCCGTCCTCCCCGCCTGGAAAGACGTACGCTGACTCCGCACAAAGGTGAGACAGTCCTTGATGTCTACTCCGCTTCTCCACGTCTTACTGTGCCTGTGCGGATGTCTGCTTCTGCCTTCTCCTTCTCTACAGTGGCCTTCTTGGACTCTGGTTCTGCAGGAAATTTTATTTTGGCCTCTCTCGTCAACAGGTTCAACATCCCAGTGACCAGTCTCGCCAGACCCCTCTACATCAATTGTGTAAATAATGAAAGATTGGACTGTACCATACGTTTCCGCACGGAGCCCCTTCTTATGAGCATCGGATCTCATCATGAGAGGATTGAACTTTTGGTCCTCCCCAATTGCACCTCGGAGATTCTCCTTGGACTTCCCTGGCTTCAACTTCATTCCCCAACCCTGGATTGGTCCACTGGGGAGATCAAGAGTTGGGGGTCCTCTTGTTCCAAGAACTGTCTAAAACCGGTTCCCAGTAACCCTTGCCGTAACTCTGTGGTTCCTCCAGTAACCGGTCTCCCCAAGGCCTATATGGACTTCGCGGATGTTTTCTGCAAAAAACAAGCTGAGACTCTACCTCCTCACAGGCCTTATGATTGCCCTATCGACCTCCTCCCGGGTACTACTCCACCCCGGGGCAGAATTTATCCTCTCTCTGCCCCAGAGACTCTTGCCATGTCCGAATACGTCCAGGAGAATCTAAAAAGGGGCTTTATCCGTAAATCCTCCTCTCCTGCCGGAGCCGGATTCTTCTTTGTCTCCAAAAAAGATGGCTCCCTACGTCCTTGCATTGACTACCGCGGTCTTAATAAAATCACGGTTAAGAACCGCTACCCCTTACCCCTCATCTCTGAACTCTTTGATCGCCTCCAAGGTGCCCACATCTTCACTAAATTGGACTTAAGAGGCGCCTATAACCTCATCCGCATCAGAGAGGGGGACGAGTGGAAAACGGCATTTAACACCAGAGATGGACACTTTGAGTATCTGGTCATGCCCTTTGGACTGTGCAATGCCCCTGCCGTCTTCCAAGACTTTGTCAATGAAATTTTTCGTGATCTATTATACTCCTGTGTTGTGGTATATCTGGACGATATCCTAATTTTTTCTGCCAATCTAGAGGAACACCGCCGGCATGTCCGTATGGTTCTTCAGAGACTTCGTGACAACCAACTCTATGCCAAAATTGAGAAATGTCTGTTTGAATGCCAATCTCTTCCTTTTCTAGGATATTTGGTCTCTGGCCAGGGACTACAGATGGATCCAGACAAACTCTCTGCCGTCTTAAATTGGCCACGCCCCTCCGGACTCCGTGCTATCCAACGCTTTTTGGGGTTCGCCAATTATTACAGGCAATTTATTCCACATTTTTCTACCATTGTGGCTCCTATCGTGGCTTTAACCAAGAAAAATGCTGATCCCAAGTCCTGGCCTCCTCAAGCAGAAGACTCCTTTAAACAACTCAAGTCTGCCTTTTCTTCGGCTCCCGTGCTCTCCAGACCTGACCCTTCCAAACCCTTCCTATTGGAGGTTGATGCCTCCTCAGTAGGAGCGGGAGCTGTTCTTCTACAAAAAAATCCTTCCGGGCATGCTGTCACTTGTGGTTTTTTCTCTAGGACCTTCTCTCCAGCGGAGAGGAACTACTCCATCGGGGATCGAGAACTTCTAGCCATTAAATTAGCACTTGAGGAATGGAGGCATCTGCTGGAGGGATCAAGATTTCCTGTTATTATCTACACCGACCACAAGAACCTCTCCTACCTCCAGTCGGCCCAACGGCTGAATCCTCGCCAGGCCCGGTGGTCTCTGTTCTTTGCCCGATTTAATTTTGAGATTCACTTTCGTCCTGCCGATAAGAACATTAGAGCCGATGCTCTCTCTCGTTCCTCGGATGCCTCAGAAGTTGATCTCCCTCCGCAACACATCATTCCACCTGACTGCCTGATCTCCACTTCTCCTGCCTCCATCAGACAGACTCCTCCAGGAAAGACCTTTGTTTCTCCACGCCAACGCCTCGGAATCCTCAAATGGGGCCACTCCTCCCATCTCGCAGGTCATGCGGGCATCAAGAAATCTGTGCAACTCATCTCCCGCTTCTATTGGTGGCCAACTCTGGAGACGGATGTTGGGGACTTTGTGCGAGCCTGCACTATCTGTGCCCGGGATAAGACTCCTCGCCAGAAGCCCGCTGGTTTTCTTCATCCTCTGCCTGTCCCCGAACAGCCTTGGTCTCTGATTGGTATGGATTTTATTACTGATTTACCCCCTTCCCGTGGCAACACCGTTATTTGGGTGGTCGTTGATCGATTCTCCAAAATGGCACATTTCATTCCTCTTCCTGGTCTTCCTTCTGCGCCTCAGTTGGCTAAACAATTTTTTGTACACATTTTTCGTCTTCACGGGTTGCCTACGCAGATTGTATCGGATAGAGGGGTCCAATTCGTGTCTAAATTCTGGAGAGCTCTCTGTAAACAACTCAAGATTAAATTAAATTTTTCCTCTGCATATCATCCCCAGTCCAATGGACAAGTAGAAAGAATTAACCAGATCCTGGGTGATTATTTGCGACATTTTGTTTCCTCCCGCCAGGATGACTGGGCAGATCTCCTTCCATGGGCCGAATTCTCGTATAACTTCAGGGTCTCTGAATCTTCCTCCAAATCCCCATTTTTCGTGGTGTACGGCCGTCACCCTCTTCCCCCCCTCCCTACCCCCTTGCCCTCTGGTCTGCCCGCTGTGGATGAAATTTCTCGTGACCTTTCCATTATATGGAGAGAGACCCAAAATTCTCTCTTACAGGCTTCTTCACGCATGAAGAGGTTCGCGGATAAGAAAAGAAGAGCTCCCCCCGTTTTTTCCCCTGGAGACAAGGTATGGCTCTCCGCTAAATATGTCCGCTTCCGTGTCCCTAGCTACAAGTTGGGACCACGCTATCTTGGTCCTTTCAAAATTCTGTGTCAAATTAATCCTGTCTCTTATAAACTTCTTCTTCCTCCTTCTCTTCGTATCCCTAATGCCTTTCACGTCTCTCTTCTCAAACCACTCATCCTCAACCGTTTTTCTCCCAAATCTGTTCCTCCCACTCCTGTTTCCGGCTCCTCGGACGTCTTCTCGGTCAAGGAGATTTTGGCTGCAAAAAAGGTCAGAGGAAAAAATTTTTTTTTAGTAGACTGGGAGGGTTGTGGTCCTGAAGAGAGATCCTGGGAACCTGAGGACAACATCCTTGACAAAAGTCTGCTCCTCAGGTTCTCAGGCTCCAAGAAGAGGGGGAGACCCAAGGGGGGGGGTACTGTTACGCCGAGCGCTCCGGGTCCCCGCTCCTCCCCGGAGCGCTCGCTTCACCTCCTCCGCTGCAGCGCCCCGGTCACGTCCTCTGACCCGGGGCGCTGCGATCCTGCTGCTAGCCGGGATGCGATTCGCGATGCGGGTAGCGCCCGCTCGCGATGCGCACCCCGGCTCTCCTACCTGACTCGCTCCCCGTCTGTTCTGTCCCGGCGCGCGCGGCCCCGCTCCCTAGGGCGCGCGCGCGCCGGGTCTCTGCGATTTAAAGGGCCACTGCGCCGCTGATTGGCGCAGTGGTTCCAATTAGAGTTATCACCTGTGCACTCCCTATATTACCTCACTTCCCTTGCACTCCCTTGCCGGATCTTGTTGCCTTAGTGCCAGTGAAAGCGTTCCTTGTGTGTCCCTTGCCAGTGTTTCCAGACCTTCTGCCGTTGCCCCTGACTACGATCCTTGCTGCCTGCCCCGACCTTCTGCTACGTCCGACCTTGCTTCTGCCTACTCCCTTGTACCGCGCCTATCTTCAGCAGCCAGAGAGGTGAGCCGTTGCTAGTGGATACGACCTGGTCACTACCGCCGCAGCAAGACCATCCCGCTTTGCGGCGGGCTCTGGTGAAAACCAGTAGTGGCTTAGAACCGGTCCACTAGCACGGTCCACGCCAATCCCTCTCTGGCACAGAGGGTCCACTACCTGCCAGCCGGCATCGTGACAATGGGTTGATGGGTCGATATTTGCTGATGTGATGATGACAAAGGGAATGTATCTGTACAGTTCAAGAAGGATTCATGTAAAAAAAAAAAAAAACCTTGGTTAATTTTTCATGATTCACTGCATTGCAACACACCTTCCTCTATATAACCTGATGCTGTGAGGCGCACCGCACAGTGCAGGCTGTGTACTCCGACCACCACAATGATGCAACTACATTGCTTGGTTCTCTTTTCACTGTGTTATGGTGCACTTGCCATGCCAAGACCACAAAACAATGGTGTAATCAGCTCTACAGATCAGGATTTTGCAGAGGTATGTTTCTTAAAAAAAAAAATATATATATATATATATATATATATATATATATATACATACACGCATACATATATGGTATATGTTCTATATTAAATGTTTTAATATAACACAATGTATCCATTAGGTTGGATTTTAAAGATCGCTGCTGTCATTCAATAGGAATCTGCACTGTTTTCAGAGTATGGAAATCTCAGCTTGTTACGAGACATAGCCCTAAGGCCTTGTTCACATGGCAGAATTTCCGAGCGGAATCCAGCAGAAAAATTCAGCTCAGAAATTCCGTTGCAGCATTTAGCTCCATGCTTTTTAATGGGATTCTGCTGTACTGTTCACGCAGAAGATTTTTGTGGCACAAGCATCTGCAGAATTCGCTCAGAAATGCACTGGCGTCTATGGAGATGGCACATTTCCGATAGGTCCTGGCGCCGACATGTGCTGCCAGCGCCCACTATCTGCAGTATGTTCACTTAATAATTCTCTGGGCGGACATTCATGAGCATAGCCTTAAGGTACAGGGTGCATACAAAATATCTTGTTCAGGCACGAACATTGGTAACTTGGCTTGGTTACAGCTGTTTCACACTCGTATTAGCGCTTCTTCAGACCAAGTCCCATAGTCAGCGTAAATGGAGTTGTAGCCAAGCAGGTGCACTACAGTTCCACTAACATGGGGGGCAAGGGACCTTTGGGGCCTTTATGGGTTTATCCAGGTGGAATGTGGTCTGCCATGTTGGGGTGATCTATCACCTTCTTACTTCATTTTTCTATTGTTGAAAAGTTGAAAATCCTTTTTATGCAACCTATGGCATTCCATTAAAAAAGGTTTTAGTGGGGGGAAAATTGGTTTAGAAATTTCTGTACGTATTTACAGATTTCAAAGTGCACTTTAACTTCTGTAATCCTGGTTGTGATGATAAGGGCACTTCTGAAAAGTTTTCTTTACAGAATAAGATTTGTCAACTTATAAGGTCTACTAGTCAGACTAAAAACTGCAATATTTCTGGAATAAAAAAAATCTTAAAGTGTACCTGTCGTTAAAAACCTTTTATATAATGTAGATAATACCATTATAAATATAGTTGTAATATACATTGATTTTAAAAAAGTGCTTATTTTTAGGTGAAGAAATGCTGTCCCTGCAGCTATTGCATGTGTGTCTCTGTTAGACCAAATACAGGAAGTGAGGGCAGGAGAAGCAGGGCTCTGTGCAGGCTTCTGGCTTGTCAATCAGCCTGCTGTGCCTGGAGCTGTCCAGAGCCTCACTGTCTAGAGCCCTCAGGGCTTGCTGCTTGTCCTCAGTGGACAGAGCCCTGCTTGTCCTCAGTATATAGAGCCCTGCTTATAATTTGTGTACAGAGCCCTGCTTGTCCTCAGTGTACAGAGCCCTGCTTGTCCTCAGTGTACAGAGCCCTGCTTGTCCTCAGTGTCCAGAGCCCTGCTTGTCCTCAGTATATAGAGCCCTGCTTATCCTTAGTGTACAGAGCCCTGCTTGTCCTCAGTGTACAGAGCCATGCTTGTCCTCAGTATATAGAGCCCTGCTTGTCCTCAGTGTACAGAGCTCTGCTTGTCCTCAGTGGACAGAGCCCTGCTTGACCATCTGTGTACAGAGCCCTGCTTGTCCTCAGTGTACAGAGCCCTGCTTGTCCTCAGTGTACAGAGCCCTGCTTGTCCTTAGTGTACAGAGCCCTGCTTGTCCTCAGTGCACAGAGCCCTGCTTGTCCTCAGCGTACAGAGCCCTGCTTGTCTTCAGTGTACAGAGCCATGCTTGTCCTCAGTGTACAGAGCCCTGCTTGTCCTCAGTGTACAGAGCCCTGCTTGTCCTCAGTGTACAGAGCCCTGCTTGTCCTCAGTGTACAGAGCCCTGCTTGTCCTCAGTGTACAGAGCCCTGCTTGTCCTCAGTGTACAGAGCCCTGCTTGTCCTCAGTGTACAGAGCCCTGCTTGTCCTCAGTGTACAGAGCCCTGCTTGGCCTCAGTGTCCAGAGCCCTGCTTGTCCTCAGTGCACAGAGCCATGCTTGTCCTCAGTGTACAGAGCCATGCTTGTCCTCAGTGTACAGAGCCCTGCTTGTCCTCAGTGTACAGAGCCCTGCTTGTCCTCAGTGCACAGAGCCCTGCTTGTCCTTAGTGTACAGAGCCCTGCTTGTCCTCAGTGCACAGAGCCCTGCTTGTCCTCAGCGTACAGAGCCCTGCTTGTCCTCAGTGTACAGAGCCATGCTTGTCCTCAGTGTACAGAGCCCTGCTTGTCCTCAGTGTACAGAGCCTTGCTTGTCCTCAGTGTACAGAGCCCTGCTTGTCCTCAGTGTCCAGAGCCCTGCTTGTCCTCAGTGTCCAGAGCCCTGCTTGTCCTCAGTGCACAGAGCCATGCTTGTCCTCAGTGTACAGAGCCATGCTTGTCCTCAGTGTACAGAGCCCTGCTTGTCCACCTACACTTCCTGTATTTGGTCTCCTAACAGAGACAAAAATGATAATTCTAATGACAGGTACACTTTAAAATCTTAAATGTTAATGTTAAACATAAGAATGCTAATGAATTTGATAAAATTTATTTTTATTTTTATTTTTTTACCTCTAGGAATACCTAAAAAAATTTTACACATCAAATGCTAGAGATAGAACTTCAATGACTGAGAAACTTGAGATGATGCAAAGATTTTTCAGGATGAAAGTAACAGGAAAGCTGGACAAAGATACAATGAATATAATGAAAGCCCCAAGATGTGGTATGCCAGATGTGGCTGAATTCACTACGTTCCAGGGAAGACCAAGATGGCAGAAAACCTCTATTACCTACAGGTGGGTTCCATCGACCAAAACATTAACTAAGGAACAAGCCTGGGGGCCTACGTGTTTATTTAATCCCTACTGACAACCCAAATAATTATACTGTAAACAATATGGGGGCTTCATTCTGAAGGACCCAATATGTGCATTTCATTATTTTTCCCTACATTGCCTTTAAATGAATATCCACCCAAAATCTAAAAAAAAAAAACATTTCTAATGTGACAAAAAAAGCTCAGCCATAATGGTTGTTGTCTCAAGAGGTCAGATGGCAGTACGTCTAGCAGCTAGCAATAACTACTCTACTCAAATAATATTGCTCACTGGAGATGTAACTTAAAGCTCCTTGGCCCCAATGCAAAATATGTCTTAGGGGCCCTCCTACTATGTACCATTTACAATATTTTATGTGACTGAGAGGGCCTTTGGACCTCCTCAGGCTCCAAGGTCTGGGTGCAACTGCTACCTCTATACTACACCTTTGCAGGTGCTACCACTAGTCTACACTTTTAAGTCCTCATTGACATAGACACCAGTATTATAAATTGAATATGGTGGGTCAACAAAAAAAGAGCATACTCACCTGCCTTTACACCCTGTCATTCCAATGGCTTCCAGTCCATGTTGCCCTGCGATTCTTCCTGCTTCCAATGACGTACCAACCCATGCTGACCCTGGCAACCCTGTGCATTTTAACACATTGGGGGAGATTTATCAAAACCTGTGCAGAGGAAGAGTGGTGTTGTTGCCCATAGCAACCAATCAGATCGCTTCTTTCATTTTCCACAGGCCTCTAAAGAGGCCTGTGGAAAATGAAAGAAGCAATCTGATTGGTTGCTATGGGCAACTGCACCACTCTTCCTCTGCAGAGGTTTTGATAAATCTCTCTCATTATGTTAGCACATCATGTAGTAAAGAAAGAATGGGGACACTCACCCATCTGTAGAAATCTTTATGCGGGAGATTTATCAAAACCTGTCCAGAGGAAAAGTTGCTCAGTTGCCCTTAGCAACCAATCAGCTCGCTTCTTTCATTTTGCAGAGGCCTTGTTAAAAATGAAAGAAGCGATCTGATTGGTTGCTATGGGCAACAGGGCAACTTTTCCTCTGGACAGGTTTTGATAAATCTCCCCCTATATCTTTACTATAATGGTGCAGGTACCAAAATATGCAGTGGGAGGGCATAAAATCAAACAGCTGGAGCAAAACCTAGCTGCTACAGATGTTTCTTGCATCAACATGGACTTCCTTGGGCCGACAAACATTTTTCCAAGACCTTTGGGTGTTGGAGACATCAAAAGTGCCTTGAGAAACGGCTGTAGCTGCTTGGTATTGCTCAAGCTGTTTGTTTTTATGTCCTCCCAATGCACAGTTTTGTACCTGCACCATTATAAAATATATGAAGATTTCTACAGATGAGTGAGTGTCACCCTTCTTTCTTTACTGTGTATTGTGGATCATATGCACCTGATCTCTACATTGTTGACATTATTTTGGCACATGGCATGGTCTTTAAAGTCTCACCCCCAGTTTTAATCGTACCACACCCCTTTACCAGTAGGCCATGCCTTCTTGTCAAGCAAAGTGCCTAAGGACCCAAAATTCTTGTGCATCAGGCATAGTAAACGTGGGCCAATGTACTTAATTTTTGGCACAATTTATGTCCTTATTCTGCTGAGGTGTGCCAAGTAAATCTATCCCACTATTTAGTTATACAACTCTTAACTTGTATTATAACTGTGAAGTATTTATGTTTTACTTTGTATAACAAAAGAAAAAAATGATGGGGTATATTTCCATTCTTTGGCAGAATTTTGAATTACACCCCAGATCTTCCATCCAGCGTGGTTGATGATTCGATCCAGAAGGCACTCAATGTTTGGAGCCAAGTCACTCCACTGAGGTTCACTAAAGTCAACAGTGGAGACGCAGATATTCTCATCCAGTTCAGAGCACGAAGTAGGTATCTTCATTTGTAATAAAATCTGAATAGAATATATTACAAGGTCTGTTGACACTTAGATTAACCCCTTAAGGACACAGCTCATTCTGACCTTAAAGGGGTATTCCGGTGCTTATACATCTTATCCCCTATCCAAAGATGCCTGATCGCGGGAGTCCCGCCGCTGGGGACCCCCGTGATCTTGCACACGGCACCCCGTTTGTAATCAGTCCCCGGAGCGTGTTCGCTCCGGGTCTGATTACCGGTGACCACAGGGCTGACGGCGTGTGACGTCACGCCTCCGCCCCCGTGTGACGTCGCGCTCCGCCCCTCAATGCAAGTCTATGGGAAGGGGGGTGACTGCCATGACACCCCCTCCCATAGACTTGCTATAAGGGGGCGTGGCCGTGACATCCAGAGCGAGCCTGTCTGTGATGTCACAAGCCTCTGGCGCTGCACCCGACACTCTAAACGAATGACGGGTGCAGCAGGGAGAAGGCGGGGGTCCCCAACGGCAGGACCCCCGCGATCAGACATCCTATCCCCTGTCCTTTGGATAGGGGATAAGATATCTAAGGGTGGAGTACCCCTTTCAGCTTCCAAATGTATAATAGTATACTTTGGGATAACGAATCCTCTTTATCGTATAATATCGACAGTTCTGTGTAAAGTCTTCAGAAGAGAAGGATTTAGGGGTAGTGATGTTGGATGCTTGGCTGCATAGCTAGAAGTATAACCATAGAAAGAGGGAGATTGTGATCCCACTGTATAGGGCTCCAGGGAGACCACACAATATGAAGTAATAAATAAAAACAGACTAACAGCAAAAGTGTGTGGCTTTCCTAGAGCAACCAATCACAGGTCAGCTTTACTATATTAACTAGCTTTGGTATAATATAAGCTGAACTGTGATTGGTTGTTATGGAAAGCCAGACAGTTTTGTAGTTTTTATTTATCCCCATTGTGTTCAGTTCTGGGGACCTCATCTACAAAAAGATGTTGATCAAATAGATCAAAGATGGGCTACCAAAACGTAGAGGGTCTAAAAGGGGTACTTCGGTGGAAAACTACCGTATTTTTTTTAAAATCAACTGGTGCTAGAAAGTTAAACAGATCTGTAAATTACTTCTACTTAAAAATCTTAATCCTTCCAGTACTTATCAGCTGCTGTATACTACACAGGAAGTTATTTTCTTTTTGAATTCCTTTTCTGTCTGACCACAGTGCTCTCTGCTGACACTTCTGTCCATGTCAGGAACTGTTCAAAGTAGGAACAAATCCCCATAGCAAACTTATCCTGCTGCGGATAGTTCCTGACATGGATAGAGGTGTCAGCAGGGAGCATTGTGGTCAGACAGAAAATAAATTAAAAAAGAAAAGAACTTCCTGTGGAGCATACAGCAGCTGATAAGTACTGGAAGGTTTAAGATTTTTAAATAGTAGTAATTTACAAACCTTTCTAACTTTCTGGCACCGGTTGATTAAAAAAAGATAATTCCATGGAGAACCCCTTTAAGTCTGCCTGGAATACACATATATGTATAAAAATTAAGTGAATAACATTAGGACAGAACAAATGGACCAGGTCGTCTTTCTATGACAACAATCTTCTTTGTTTCTATAGCACATTGCTAGCAACACTTAAAGGGGTTATCCATCATAAGGTGATTTTTGTACGTACCTGGCAGTAATGGACATGCTTAGGAAGGATCTGCTCTTGTCTTGGGGATGAATGGCTATGTTCTGAGATTACCATAACACTTGGGTTAGCTTTTTGTGGACTAGTATTTCCTGTCTGAGTTTTCTTCTTTTGACTACAAATCCTATAATTCCATTTTCCTCCCTCCCACACATCAGCCACCCAATCCATTGAAACATAAATGAGCTGCATCCATTCAAAAGACCTGTGGTTTTCAATCAGGGTGCCTACAGCTGTTGCATTAGTTGCAGATTGATCTCTCTCCCACCAAGTGATCCCTCCACCCATTGAAGCAGACAGGCTCCCTGTCATCAGCTGACTAGTGAGTCAGGTCTCAGCCGCATTGCAAGCTGGGAAAAATCTGAGACAACAGTCCTTTTGTATGCTGTTAAAAATAAATATTGGGGTGAAAATCACAGAACAATTGTAAGAAAACCGTCACACACAGGTACATACACTATATTATGAACTACACTAACTTTACACCCCATGTAGCATAGTCAAATAAAAAAAAATCCTGGAATACCCCTTTAATGATAAGTGGGCATCCATCCTCTAGGACTCACAATGATGCGAGAACAAAGGGGACACAGCACTGGTGCGGGCACTGCCTCCTCTTCTGTGTTTCTCGTCTGCACCTCAGGCATGGACCACTCAACTGTGATGGGAACTTTGGGGCCAGCTGCAGTTCCCTACTTAGCCAGGTGGCCAGGACTGCAACAAGTCAGGGGACAACTCACCAGTGCTGCATCCCCTTATTCCTAAAATACATTGGTGGTCCCAGAGATCGGGTTTCCACTGATCATAAAGTTATGGCATATGCTAGCACTTTATGAGATAGGACTAACCCCTTAATGATAACCATCTGGTTTTCTGTTGGGCATCATGGATGTCATTAAAGTCAATGAGGATTTGCCTAGAATATAGTAGCATTTATCACCTATAAGACCAGAAAAAATGAATGTGTAAATGTGTACACCACATGGTAAAAAAAAATGTTTCACTGCAGGTTTTTGTTTCAAACAATGTAGTCCAGTGGTTTTCAACCTTATTTGCCTGAGTACCCCTTGACAGCTAATTCCCCCCAAAAATTGTACCCTCATATTAGAGACATTTTGTAATGATTATAGTATAATTCATATGCTTTACTTTCCTCTATAACAGGCCCCCTGTTCCTCTCCCTATCTCCCCAGTTCCCCCGATTTACAGGTGACGTCTTATCTAAGCGGAGTTGTTTACTTTTCTTTTCTTCTCTATCTAGCCTAGACCACCATTAAGATTTCTCCCATACAAGACTTCTCCACAGAACCAGACAAACAAACATTTTAGGCTTCTTTCTGCAGTACAATACCCACCTATTTACACACTCCCCATGTTTATTGTCACGCACCGTAATAGTACGCGCTTTGCGTAAAGTTGCTAGGCCCGCTCTGTTCCCCCAAATATACCTGTAGGCCCCCAAACTGCCCCCATATATAGTTGTAGGCCACCCTACTCTCCCGCTTTGTTGCTCCACTGCTCCTCTGGTCTGGGGACCTATTGTTATGGCTCATAGCAGTAGGTCCCCGGTCTGCAGGGGCAGTGGAGCAACAAAGCTGATGGTAGTTACTGCCCACAGCAGCCCAGTGCCAGCGCTTCCCCTTTGCTGTCCTCCTGCTCCGCTCCTCCGTGCAGTGACGTCAGCCTACCATTTTGTTCCAAAGTGGTCCAGACCAGTAACCAGTGGCTGTGACTGCCATTACTGATTTTTTTTCAAGTACCCCCTAGGGAATTCCTAAGTACCCCTGGGGGTACTTGTACCCCAGGTTTAGAACCACTGATGTAGTCTACGACAGCAAAAAATAAATAAAAAATTACTTTCAACACAGATGGCTGATGTCATTCACAAGTAAAGTGTGCCCAGCATCTTACACTGATAATTCATATATATTAACATTAATTCTGACTGTTTCTTTTGTAGCACATGGTGATTCTAATCCATTTGATGGCCAAAGTGGGGTGCTAGCTCATGCCTACGCTCCTGGAAATGGGATAGGGGGTGATGCCCATTTTGATGAAGATGAAAGATGGACAAATACCCGAGCAGGTACAATGCTTAATAGTTATACTGTGCCACGTCTGTATACATTTTTTTATAAATACTTTTAAGATGCATAAATATGTTCCATCAGCTTCACTTGACCTGTCTAGTTTAGTATTCCCCATGAAATCTTTTCTTATAGCTCTGTGCAGTTTATCAGTTAACTCAATTGCCAACTGGGTGTTACCACTGGGGGGAGTGTCCTTACCCTGTCTGATACTATCCAATCAAAGCTGAAAGTGTCAGACAGTGTAGAGCCACACCCCCGACTGGTAACACCCAATTGGCTATTTAAGGCTCTGAATATTTATGTTGATGTAAGATTTAAATAGGCACTGTCATTTGAACAAACTTTGCATAGATCAATAGTACAAGTGAATATAAGAAACTGTTTAATATATCTTATAAGACAAAAATGCTTCCTTCTCCTGTTATCAAGCTTCTTCCCTCTCCCTCCTCCCCTGTGAGACTGTACTCCACGTTGAAATTCAGCTCAGCTTTGTCCTGTGTCTGCAAGACAAGCCACTACAAGTCTATGGAGAGGGGGGGGGGGAAGGTAACCAGTTCTGGGAGAAGTGCAAATTGTAGATGAAGCCTGCAGAGCAGAAATCTGCAGAAGAATGCCATATAAAAGTTATATAAAGACCACAAATAGTGTTGCTCCTCATGTACACACAGGGGAGCTTATTCTGAAAATTCACCTAAAAATTACAGTTTTCCAGTTTTCAGAAATGTCCACACATTTTAAAAATTCGGTTACGGGGTATTTAGTGCAAATCGATGGGGGGGGGGTGCGGGGAGGCGGTACTTTTTTTTAAATTGTACAACAAGGCCACAAAACAAGATAAAGATTAAAGGTGTGTGTGTATATATATATATATATATATATATATATATATATATATATATTTATATTTCTAATATATATAAATATATTTTATAATATATATATATATATATATTTGTATAAATAGTTATATTTATATATATATTTATTTATGTATATGTATATATATATATATATATATATATATATATATATATATATATGCCTTTAGTAGCAGCCTCAGTACTACAACAGTAAAAGAAGCCTTGTACATTTGGTTAATAAATTTAGAGATGAGCGAACTTACAGTAAATTCGATTCGTCACGAACTTCTCAGCTTGGCGGTTGCTGACTTTTCCTGCATAAATTAGTTCAGCTTACCGGTGCTCCGGTGGGCTGGAAAAGGTGGATACAGTCCTAGGAAAGAGTCTCCTAGGACTGTATCCACCCTTTCCAGCCCACCGGAGCACCGGAAAGCTGAACTAATTTATGCAGGAAAAGTCATCAACTGCCGAGCTGAGAAGTTCGTGACGAATCGAATTTACTGTAAGTTCGCTCATCTCTAGTTAATATCTTCTTTTAATCTATATATATATATATATATATGTGCTTCTTCCTTAGGCTTCAACCTCTTCCTGGTGGCCGCTCATGAATTCGGTCATTCCCTGGGACTCGGTCACTCTGACGACCGTCGGGCCCTGATGTTCCCCACCTACCAATCTGTAGAAGTGAATAATTTCCGCCTGTCACAAGACGACATCAATGGAATCCAGTCACTGTATGGTAGAAGGCGCAAGTAATGTCTTAAGACACCAGTCAGATGGTCCTTTAGCCAAGAGCGCAATGACAGTAAAGCACAATAATGCTTGTGTGTGGGTATAAACTTGCAATGAATATTCAATTAAAAGATATAATATCTGCAAATAAAGATGATGCACATAGTAAAAGTTAGCTTGCAGCAATTTCAATATAACTATATCTACGCCAATAATCAGGTGCTAAATGCAAGTAAAACTGTATAAGGAAGGGTTTCTCAACAAGGGTGCCTCCAGCTGTTGCAAAACCACAACTCCCAGCATGTCCGGACAGCCGAAGGCTGTCCGGGCATGCTAGGAGTTGTGGTTTTGCAACAGCTGGAGGCACACTGGTTGGGAAACACTGATATAAGGAGTAGTACTCTACATATGTTGTATATTAAGGACTTGAAAATGGTGGTCCAGGGGAATTCTATTACACAGACTAAAGGGGAACTCCAGTGGGGAAAAAAAAAATTCAAATCAACTGGTGCAAGAAAGTTAAACAGATTTGTAAATCACTTCTATTTAAAAATCCTAATCCTTCCAGTACTTATCAGCTGCTGTATATGCTACAGAGAAATTTGTGAAGTTCTTTCCAGTCTGACCACAGTGCTCTCTGCTGACACCTCTGTCCGTGTAAGGCACTGTCCAGAGCAGGAGAGGTTTGCTATAGGGAAGTTTTTCCCTGGAATACCCCTTTAACCCCTTAAGGACTCAGCCCATTTGGACCTTAAGGACTCAGACAATTTTATTTTTACGTTTTCGTTTTTACCTCCTCCCCTTCAAAAAATCATAACTCATCCACAGAATAGTATGAGGGCTTGTTTTTTGTGCGACCAGTTGTCCGTTCTTATGCCATCACTCACTTTATCATAAAATGTATGGCGCAACCAAAAAAATACTATTTGTGTGGGGAAATTTAAAAGAAAACCGCAATTTTGCAAATTTTGGAAGGTTTTGTTTTCACGCCGTACAATTTATGGTAAAAATGACACGTGTTTTTTATTCTCTGGGTCAATACGATTAAAATGATACCCATGATTATACACATTTCTATTACTGTTGCACTTAAAAAAAATCGCAAACTTTTTAACCAAATTAGTACGTTTAAAATCCCCCTAATTTGAAGACCTATAACTTTTTCATTTTTCCGTATAAGCGGTGGTTTGTGGGCTCATTTTTTGCGCCGTGATCTGTACTTTTTATCAATACCATATTTTCTTATACAAAACTTTTATTACATTTTTTATAAAAATTTTTTGGAATAAAATGTTATAAAAAAGCAGCTATTTTGGACTTTTTTTTTTTACGTTCACGCCGTTCCCCGTACGGGATCATTTACATTTTATTTTAATAGTTAGGATATTTACGCACGCGGCAATACCAAATATGTATATGAAAAAAATGTTTACACTTTTTGGGGATAAAATAGGGAAAATGGGACAATTTACGTTTTTATTGGGGGAGGGGGTTTTCACATTTATTTTTACTTAATTTTTTTACTTTTATTTTTACACTTTAATAATCCCCATAGGGCACTATTTATAGCAATCACTCAATTGCTAATCCTGTTCAGTGCTATGTATAGGACACAGCACTGATCAGTATTATCGGTGATCTTCTGCTCTGGTCTGCGGGAAGGCAGATCAGAGCAGAAGACTCCTGGAAGGCAGCGGAGCCAGGTGAGGGGACCTCTGTCTGCCGTGCAGGATGATCAGATCGCTGTGGCAGCGCTGCGGACGATCCGATCATCCTGTTAAGTGACCGCGATGCTGCAGATGCCGTGATCGGTATTGATCACGGCATCTGAGGGGTTAATGGCGGACATCCGTGGGATTGCGGGTGTCCGCCGTTACCGGCGGGTGCCCGGCTGCGATCCACAGCCGGGACCTGCCGCGCATGATGCCGGCATCGCTCCGATGCCCGCGGTTATGCTCAGGGCGTAAATGTACGTCCTGGTGTGCTAAGTACCACGTCACCAGGACGTACATTTACGTCCTGCGTCATTAAGGGGTTAAGAGAGTTGTTCAGGATTAAACAACAGTGCCACTTTTATCAATAGGCTGTTAAAACGGGTACTCCGCTGCTCAGCGTTTGGAATAGAAAAACAAAATAATACTTCTATATATTATTTACTAGGTCATGCAGATGCTTAATATGTCATTGTTATGTGTCTAGCTTCTGTATTTTGCTTAAAAATATAGGCGAGTATAAATAAATTACAGACCTGTGTCTAGTATATAGTAGAATAGAAGTAACACCAAGGGCTTAAAACATCGCTTTAATTAAATATTATATATAAAACCAGGACAAAATCATGTACAAAGAACAAACATGTTAGTGGTAGGGTAATGATAAGTCATTAGGAACCGGTCCAGGGTATCTGACCCAACAGGATTTCCTGCTAGGGAACTGACCCTGCTGGTCAAAAGAACCCCTACCTGTAAATGCAGGGAGACCTTCATCCGGAGCCTCCTATCTCACTCTAATTAGGCAAAAACCATGGAGATATAGGATGTGAAAACTATCTGGAGGAAAGTAATTACCTGATGATAACTGACAGTAACCTCCAAATAAGTACCCTGTGAGTATATTTCATGCAGTACACACTTGTCAAAACAATCTGGTGATCACATAAATCATAACAACATATATGGATATAGATAGATAGATAGATAGATAGATAGATAGATAGATAGATATCTATATATATATAGATATAACAATATCCAATGCGTTTGGTTGTGGCGCATTACAGTGCTGCACAACTCTCCAGGGAGTAGTGCAGAGGGAGTGGGAGTAATAACATACAGATAGATTCTCCCGTCTCTCTTCTCACAAAAACTATGTCAAGATGCGACAACAAGGGAGGTATTAGAAATATATCATAGCATCATGGTCCAATACACTCAAAGAGACCCCGTATTCATATCCAATACTTTGTCCCATATAGTAATCATGAGGTGGTCTGTGAATGTAGAAGTGTACAGCCAAAAAAGATGAGGAAGGGGGGGTGACTCCCCTGAAACACGTCATCCCTATCTTTTATTGTTTTATGCTTTAATAAAACCACTCCAGTGCTTTGAATTACTCCTGGTTTGGACTCCAAACAGCGCCACCCTAAGGGTTGTTTTTCCTCCACCCTCGTCTAGCCAAAAAGGAGTGGCCAGTGGTGTTCTATTTACACTGTGACCTCTCAAAAATAGCTAACATCAAGTTAGATGCGGTATGCGATGCTGATATGCAATGCAGATTAAAGATTATGGGAATGCCTTTAGGTAAAGCCTATAAATATGGGCTGAAGGACATTCGTTTCTGCCTTCACTGTCAAGGGACTCCACTGTCCGGGGACTCTTTTTGCCCAAAGATTGGTGCCTATCATGTAGTTTCCAGTACTTACCACCCGGGATGAAAATAAGGTGGCCAGAAAAAGAATTGGACGATATGCCGGTGATGCGATCCGATCCGATGTTACTTCTATTCTACTGTATTTTGCTTAAAAAATGTCTCTGTTCTGCTGCTCACTCATTCTGACGTCAACTGCTCAGGTAGAGGCGGGCACTGAGCATGCCCTCACTCACCATGCATTCACTTCCTCCCTGAGTCTGGTGTGCAGTGCTGTGTTTCTTTATCCAATCACGGCAGGCTCTCTGTTTTCATGCTGCAGTCTGATAGGACAGGAGTGAGCACAGAGGAGTGCTATTTCCACCCTCATTTACTGGACTTTTCCCCAGTCTGTGCTTCAGCTGGGACAAAGATGATGCTGTAGTCGGACAGGATTATGTTCTGGATGGTATGGGGACCCCTAGTGGTCTTTCTATAAAAAGGAGATACTATTTTTATAGAGTATTAGAAAGGTTAATGTTTTGTGAAGATGTACAACGTATAAAAAGGTTTGGATTCTGACAGTGCCCGTTTGAGTGAGTGGTGCTGAGTTACAATTCCAGGCACAATTCTGGAAAAAGACCCCGTATATATAAAAAGACCCCGTATATGTAAAAAAAAAACGTATATATAAAAAGAACTCCGTATATATAAAAAGAACTCAGTATATATAAAAAGAACTCCGTATATATAGCTTGAAATATACTATGTAGAATATGATTGCGTTACCTTTCTTACAATAAAATCACCTAATAAAATATCTGCCTCTCGTCTTTATTGTTGAAAATAAACTTATACTGGAATGTAAGACATTTTTTGAGAAACGCTCTGAACAAAAGCAAAAAGGGGGGAATTTTTTAACTGGCGTATTCCTGCTAAGCTGCGAGCGCTGTGTGTTTTTATTATGCAGACTGACTTGTAATCTGACCGTGCGCTGTTTTCATGTTGTCTGCACTGCTTTTGTCATTTTTCTTGCTATATGCAGGGGACATGGTTTGCAGATGCCCTGGATGGGGCGCTGAATTTATCAGTTACGAAAAAAATACTTTTTCCACAAATGTACCCCACTGACCGTCCGATGCATGAATGTGTGTGGGAGATTTTTACAATTTTTTGTGCTATCCGGGGGCTTCCTCTCATTTGCGCAAATTTACGAAGTGAATTATGCAACGTGATGTATTTTGTGAAGTAACTAGGCAAAAAAAAAAAGGGCTGTTGCTAAACTACAACTCCCAGCATGCCTGGACAGCCTAAGGGTATACCTTGTCTGAGGTATAGTCTCAAGTAAAGTCTAGTCTTAAAGGGGGACTCCGAATGCTGGAGTCGGCGCCGTAAGCTTGTGACAGCATAGCCCCGCCCCTCATGACGTCACCTCCCGCCCCCACAATGCAGGTCTATGGGAGGGGGCATGACAGCCTGCAATAGTACACATCAGCGTAGTCAATGGCTTATCTGTACTATTGCAGGCCAATCCAGTGTGGGCTGGAAAAGGTGGATACAGTCCTGGGAAAGAGTCTCCTAGGACTGTATCCACCTTTTCCAGCCCACGGGAGCACCTGAAAGCTGAACTAATTTATGCAGGATAAGTCATCAACTGCCGAGCCGAGAAGTTCGTGACGAATCGAATTTACTGTAAGTTCGCTCATCTCTATCAGTGATATATGATGAGAAATACTCCTTTGTAAATCTCTAACAGCGACAATAAAGCCTGAATAAAGCCTAATACTGCTGGTTGTATGTTCTCCCATATTTTCTACTGAGTTGGAAACTTCCATATCTGAAAGGTAATAGCATTAGTTCAGTTACCACTGTATTATGTCCTTATAAAGTATTTATTGAACACTACTGAAATATTTTATAGAATGCAGGCATAGTAACAGTGTATACAACCCCGCAACAGCATAATGGTGAAGAAAGTGGAAGGTGGACAGTATACAGTCCTACCACTAGATGGCAGAACTAGATAGCAGAATTGCAGCTTAGCATATTGTCCAGTGCAATGTACAGTGGTCCCTCAAGTTACAATATTAATTGGTTCCAGGAAGACCATTGTATGTTGAAACCATTGTATGTTGAGACTATAACTCTATGGAAACCTGGTAATTGGTTCTGAAGCCACCGAAATGTCATCCAAAAATAGGAAAAAGTGAGAATTAAAGAAAAATAAGTAGATAACTAATACAGATAAAGTAAGTCCTTACATATAAAAGTAAGAAATAGCTGCTGGAAGCTGTAACTCACTGTCTATGTCAGTGTTTCCCAACCAGGGTGCCTCCAGCTGTTGCAAAACTACAACTCCCAGCATGCCCGGACAGCCGTGCCCTGCCCGCGCACATAAATTGATCCCTGTTTAAAAATTTATAAAAATTTTGTTATAAAAAAGATACATTTCGTTATATACAATTTTTTCCATCACTACTGTATCTTTTTTATAATTTTTTTTAATGGTACCCTACAAAATGTTATTAAAAAAAAGGTATCTCCATCACTTTTTTGGATTTTTGAAGTCCAAAAAAGAATAAAAACCACCGGCAAAAACGCCAAAGTTAATACCCACATGGCGTTTTTCTTGGTGTTTTTTTTTTACTTCCATAGATTTCTATAGAAGGAAAATGCCAAGATTTTCCAGATAAAAATGCCAAACTAGGATTTGGAGGGCATTTTTGAAAACCAGCCTCTGAGCCCAAAATATCTGAAAAACACCCAAAGGATAAAAAAAAAACGCCAAACTGAAAAACGCCAAGTGGACCTGGCTATTTGCAGTTTACTGTTGACTTGCAGCTAGCATCTGCGAAAAAATGCCATGCGGCAAAATGGGCATTTTTTAAACCATTTTTGCATGAATTCCAGCCTAAGGGTACGTTCTGACGTGTGGATTTTCACAGCGTATTTCGCTGCGGATCCGCCTCTGAAGGACCTCCTATATGCTGCCTTTATATGTGCCTGCTCGGAGCGGCAATATGCCGATACGAGTAGGCACACTGCGATGTGCGAGTCGCCGCGTGCATGCACAGTATACTCGCACATCGTGGCCGCTCTCGGCCTAGCTCATTGAGCAGGGGAAGCGGCCGCGATGTGTGCGAGTACACCACACATGCGTGGCGACTCGCACTTTGTAGTGTGTCTGCTCGGAGCGGCAATACGGAGCAGGCACATTTAAGGGCACCATACAGAGGTCCTTCAGCGTGGGATCTGCAGCGTAAAATACGCTGTACATCCGCACATGTGAACGTACCCTAAGGCTAGGATTCCACTGAGGTTTTTTCCCACCAGCAAAAACAAATTTTTTTCGGGCGTTTTCCCTGGTGTGTGGAAACAGGCAAATTTGTCCCCTGAGGCAGTTTTCTCACTGTCTTCAGGTACCACTCTGGGGGTCGGATGGTGAGCCCAAGGAGATGAGGAGTGATGTACAGCATCACTACTCACTTCCGCCGCCATATAGTATACAAGGGGGCATAGTGTACCCATGTATACTATACAGGAGCCGGGAATCCCATCACTATACTGACAGGACTCCCTGCTCCTATAGATAGCTGTATATAGTGTATACAGAACATGAGGTCCGCTAAGGCTTGTTTCACACTACAAAATGACTCAGTTTTAACCCCTTAAGGACTCAGGGTTTTTCCGTTTTTGCACTTTCGTTTTTTCCTCCTTACCTTTTAAAAATCATAACCCTTTCAATTTTCCACCTAAAAATCCATATTATGGCTTATTTTTTGCGTCGCCAATTCTACTTTGCAGTGACATTAGTCATTTTACCCAAAAATGCACGGCGAAACAGAAAAAAAATCATTGTGCGACAAAATCGAAAAAAAAACGCCATTTTGTAACTTTTGGGGGCTTACGTTTCTACGCAGTGCATATTTCGGTAACAATTACACCTTATCATTATTATGTAGGTCCATACGGTTAAAATGATCCCCTACTTATATAGGTTTGATTTTGTCGCACTTCTGGAAAAAATCATAACTACATGCAGGAAAATTTATACGTTTAAAAATGTCATCTTCTGACCCCTATAACTTTTTTATTTTTCCACGTACGGGGCGGTATGAGGACTCATTTTTTGCGCCGTGATCTGATGTTTTTATCGGTATGATTTTTGTTTTGATCGGACTTTTTGATCACTTTTTATTCATTTTTTAATGTTATAAAAAGTGACCAAAATACGCTTTTTTGGACTTTGGAATTTTTTTGCGCGTACGCCATTGACCGTGCAGTTTAATTAACTATATATTTTTATAGTTCGGACATTTACGCACGCGGCGATACCACATATGTTAATTATTTTTTTTTTTTTACACTGTTTTATTTTTTTTTATGGGAAAAGGGGGGTGATTCAAACTTTTATAGGGAAGGGGTTAAATGACCTTTATTAACACTTTTTTTTTTACTTTTTTTTTTGCAGTGTTATAGGTCCCATAGGGACCTATAACACTGCACACACTGATCTCTCATCCTGATCACAGGCGTGTATTAACACGCCTGTGATCAGCATTATCGGCGCTTGACTGCTCCTGCCTGGATCTCAGGCACGGAGCAGTCATTCGTCGATCGGACACCGAGGAGGCAGGTAAGAGCCCTCCCGGTGTCCGGTCAGCTGTTCTGGACGCCGCGATTTCACCGCGGCGGTCCCGAACAGCCCGACTGAGCAGCCGGGATACTTTCAGTTTCACTTTAGAAGCGGCGGTCAGCTTTGACCGCCGCTTCTAAAGGGTTAATACCGCACATCGCCGCGATCGGTGATGTGTGGTATTAGCCGCGGGTCCCGGCCGTTGATTAGCGCCGGGACCGACGCCATATGATGCGGGATCGCGGCGCGATCCCGCTTCATATCGCGGAAGCCGGCCCAGGACGTAAATATACGTCCTGCGTCGTTAAGGGGTTAAAGATCCGTACGAAGTTCCGTCTGAAAACCAGCTGAAAACGGCAGTAACAAAATCCTATACGGCCGTTAGAAAATCCCATTATAGTCTATGGGATTTTTCTAATAACCGTTTTAACCCGTTATAGCCCGTTATTAATAACGGCCGTTATGCATGCACTATTTCTCCCGTTACTATCTTCCGTCACAAAATAACGAAGATGCTTTAAACGTGCTTGAAGGCTCAGCATTCAGGTATATTGTGTTACACATCTTGCTTTATATACTAATACACTGCAGGGGGTGGGAGGAAATCAAAGAATATCAAAACCTGTGCAAAGAAAAAGTTGCCCAGTTGCCCATGGCAACCAATCAGATCACTTCTTTCATTTTGCAGAGACCTTGTTAAAAATGAAAGAAGCGATCTGATTGGTTGCTATGGGCAACTGGGCAACTTTTCCTCTGGACATGTTTTAATAAATCTCCCCCTAAGGCTAGAATTCCACTGAGTTTTTTCAGGAAAAAACGCAGTTAAAAACGCCCATTTTGACGCACGGCATTTTTTCAGTGAAAAAACGTCGCAGCCAGATGTTAGGTGCAAGTCAATAGTGAACTGCAAAATGCCAGATCCACTTGGCGCTTTTCCTTTTGGTGTTTTTTTTTTTTTTTTAAACCCTTTGGGCATTTTTCAGCTCATTTGCGCTCAGAGGCTGGTTTTCAAAAATGTCCTCAAATTCAGAGTAGGGTTTTTTTTCTCGAAAATCTTGGCGTTTTCCTCCCATAGAAGCCTGAGGCTAGTTTCAGACTACGGAATTTCCGCCGGAATTTCGGCTTTGAAATTTCCGGCAGAAATTCCGCTTACTATAATGCATAGTGTAATGAATGGTTTTCCGTTCAAAAATTCACACTTCGGAATTTGTGAAGTGGAAAATCCGGATGAAAAATCCGCTAGAAAATTTCCGCCTGAAGAAAGGGGTTGCTCTTTCTTCAGGCGGAATTCCGAGCGGAACACATAGCAGTCTATAGGAGACTGCAGTGTCCGCGCGGTCCTTGCACCGACTAATTCAGTCGGCGCAGGCGGAACTCAGAATCTCTGGGCGGAAATTTTCTGCCTGGAGATTCCGTAGTCTGAACCTAGTCTAAGGGAGTGAAAAAAAAGCCAAGAAAAATGTCATGTGGGTTTTAACTTTGGTGTTTTCACAGGCAGTTTTCATTCTTTTCTTGGACTTCAGCGATCCAAAAAAAGTGATGGAGATACCTTTTTTTTGTTAAATTTCATAGGGTACCACAAAAAAAAAAAATACAGTAGTGATGGAAAAAATTGTATTTAACGAAATTTATATTTTTTAGAACAAAATTTTTATCAAGTTTTAAACAGGGATCTATTTATGTGGGCGGGCAGAGAATTAAAAATCTAGCCACAATATAAAAAATGTAGAAAGCGGCAATTTAATTATAAAAATAATATATTTTTTATAATAAATTTTGTAAAACTTTTGTAGTTTATGTATTTTAATTATGTGTTTAATAAAATGTGTGTGTGTTTTTAACTTTTATTTTTTAGATTTTTTAGGTAATACTACTACTCCCAGTATGGAACAGACTGTTCCATGATGGGAGTAGTAGTACATGTACTAATAGACAGATCGCAGTGGGTGTCCCTTCTGACACCCGCTGTGATCCTCTGGTATAAGCTATAGAAGCCAGCTGCCGGGCACACTTCTCCCCTCCAGCACTATACTCCTCTGTGATGTGAAGTTCTCTTCACTTCATAGATTCATAGTTCCCGCAGCTGTGATTGCTAAAGAAACAATATTCATGGTATAAAATATCAGGTCCCACGTGACCAGTTGTAAACATAAACTACCATCCAACATCAGGAACTAAGGTTATTGGATGTTTTTCTTAGATAGTCTGCATATTAGTATACATATTTCTTAGTTTAAAGCTTCATAATGTACATTAACCCTGTAAGGGAAAAGATAAAACAACAATTGCAGAGCTATCACTAATGGTCCAACATAACAATGCCAGGTCCTGGCCATCCACCTGTAAAAAGAAAGAAAAAGGGGACCCATTCAGTATATGGACCTGCAAAAGAATCATAGAACTGTAGAGTAACAGATCTATGCTATTCACGGTTCTGTTGGTTTCCGGAGCCACAAGGAACAACCTGCTGCGTGCAGGGAGCCGGAGTCGTCTGGCTCTCTCGCCGGATGCAGAGAGACAGTGGCATCTGACGTCAGACGCCACTGTTTCGCTACATCCAGCGAGAGAGCCAGACGACTCTAGCTCCCTGCACGCAGCAGGTGGTTACTTGTGGCTCCCAGCAAGAACTTACAGCGAGCCTGCAATGTGTATACAGTGGGCCCTCAACATACGATGGTAATTCGTTCCAAAAGAGCCATCGTTTGTCGAATCCATCGTATGTTGAGGGATTCGTGCAATGTAAAGTATAGGAAGCTGTACTCACCTGTCCCCACCGCTCGAGATGGTGTCCCCGGGCCTCCGCTGGGCTCTCCGCTGTCTTCTCCGGTCTTCCGCTGTCTTCTCCGGTCCTCCGCTGTCTTCTCCGGTCCTCTGCTGTCTTCTCCGGTCCTCTGCTTTCTTCCGCAAGGCCTTACTGGGCCTGTGTAGCAACGTCATTACGCTGCTGCGTACGCCATTCCTATTAGATGACGTGCGCAGCAGCGTATTGACGTCATCGGAGACGGCCGAGAAGACACCGGAAGACCAGCGCTGGACCCGGAGGGCACCCCGGAGCATCGTGGAGGGGTAAGTTATACTTACCGCACCACACGGGGAACATTAAGCTGCTATCCGGCAGCAGCTTAAGCATTTGGCGCTGCCGGATAGCACTTAATGCGATGGCCCCGACATAAAAAAGCATTGTATATCAATGCTGGCATCGACATGCGATAGCCTCTGAGAGGCCATCGTATGTCGATTTGATCATATGTCGGGGCCATCGTAGGTCGGGGGGTCACTGTACACAATGCTGGCTCACTTAACCCTTGCTGAGCTGTGCGCTATGTGCCAGCCCAGCAAGGAAAGAGTTAACTTACACTGCTGGACAATGTAGGTTAACCCTTCGGGTGGTATAGATCTATAGATAGCTGTATATAGTGTATACAGAAGACGAAGAAGTCCTCTTACCTCCCTCCAGTCCCGGCTGGATCCGTGTAGCTACGCCCCTAGTAATGATGTCATTAGGGGCAGAGCTACACACGGGAGCCAGGCTGGTAAGGGTGAGAGGCTCTGTTCACATTGTACGTTTTGTAAAATGTGAACAGACCATTCAGCCAGTGTCCTCCCAGACAGGGAGACTCCAGCTGTCCCTAAACTACAACTCTCAGCATGCCCAGAGGCTAACAAGGGCTGTGGGGGAGTGTTCTTAAAATAAAATAATTTTTCCAATGTGTCGTGTTTTTTTTAAATTGAATTTTCAGGCTTAGTAGTGGAAGACGGTCTTATTGACGGAATCCATTACTAAGCCAGGGCTTAGCGTTAGCCCCAAAAAGCCCGATACCCATCGCCACAGGGGTGCCGGGAAGAGCAGGTACCAACAGGCCCGGAGCATCAAAAATGGCGCTCCTGAGCCAAGGCAGTGACAGGCTTGTGCTATTTAGGCTGGGGAGGGCCAGCGCCCATATTGCAATGTCTTCGCATTTTTGGAGTTTGGTGTGACATTATGTCCAATTTGCTTTTTTTTCTCCCTTTTTTGGTTTAGTTCCAATACACACAAAGGGAATAAAGATGTGTGTAGCAAAACATGTGTTACTGCAATCCTCTTCGGTAAGAAATACTTCATTTTCCGGAAAATTTTCAGGGGTGCCAACATTTAAGGCCATGACTGTATACATATATATATATATGTGTGTGTGTGTGTGTGTAAAACAAAAATAGAAACAGAAACATAGTGGCACATCCACCATTTTTATCTACTTGCTTCTCAGTATAATTTCAAAAACTAACAGGTGGTTAGTATACATTTTGATCAAAAAGTAGAAGCCCACTCGCCACGTCAAGGCCACCTAGTCAGAGTGGGTCCCTAACCCAATACTAGTGTAGCGCCGGGGGCCGACCACTGCCTCCGCGACATCAAGCCCATAGGGGAGAATGACCCAGTTGTCAGGCAACCCCACTGCTGCCCGACCAAGCCCCTTCCTGAGTTTGGACTCTTGTCAGGCAGGGAGGAGAACAAACTCACTGTATTAATTGTGCCAGGGAACAGAATAGAGCCACCTAGTGGCAGTTTTTTCTATTACATTTTAAACATATTTATGTTGATAATTCTAAAAGAAATTGGATGGGAAAGTGTCTGCAAATTACACAAGGAACACTACATTAAAAGTTTTATTTGGTGACAGGTACTTTTTTTTTTTTTTTTTTTTTTTTAAGGCTGGTAGGATGGTGAGATGTTGCCAGGGACGAATCTGAGGTATAATGATTTAGTCAGCATGAAAGTGGTGACAGTTTCCTTAAATTGCAGAGAATTTAAGGTGTTTTCCCAAAATGACATCTATAACACATAATACATCATAAGTGTGGCCTATGGGACTGCTTAAGATAAATGTGTGTTTCTCCATTCAGACAAGGCCTCTCAGGACCCCATTCTCATGATTGTAGGGTCCCAGAGGTCAGACCCCCACAAATCATACATTGATCACCTATCCTGTGAATGTATGATAAGTTGATAATATAGTAAAAACCCCTTTTAATGGATACAAAAGAAAGGTTAAAGTCTAAGGACACCATTGCTCTGAAATTTTGTTAATTTGTTTCCTAAATGCAAAATGAAGCAATATTCTAATTAGTTTTGTTAAAAATTTCCTACCATTTAGCTGCTATTCAGAGAAAGATAAGATAAATCGGTCTGGCGGACTTTCTGCTCTCTCAGTGTTAGCAATAGTAGCAGGTGGGTGGTTAGCTACACATCAACTCAAAGAGTGGACAGGAGGAAGAAAATTCTTGGGGGACAGCCCATGTAGGCTGTAGATTGAGAGGGAAACAGATACAAGGCATTATGTACATAATGGACCAGATGTAGCCAGTTGAATATGCTGGTCCAGTAGACTCTGTCTGGAATATACAGAGGTATAGACTGGCTACCCTTTATGACAGACTGCTGATATATACCCAAAGTATATAAGGAAAAGAAGTTGGTAACATAGGCTAATAAACACAAAGCCAGAAGTAATAATAAACGTTACAAAGGTGTCTATAGCCTTCAAACCTCTGACAGCTGTTTCATCCCCTTGTGGTCAAACATCCAAATTAATTTAATATAAATTTGTCTTATTAACCTTAAGAGGTGCTATATTAAAATAAATAATTATTGCAACCCCAATGAAGGTAGAAGAGTCCAAGCAAACCCAGGCTCTTCTTAGAATAAGTCATAAATGTGTGTACATTGGGGGGGCCGGGGGGGGGGGGTCTGAGAGGGCAGAAAACAGGGGCAGGCAAAGCAACAAGTCCCTTTGTGCAGTTAATCTTGATACTGTGGCTGACCCCTTTAACATAATTTTGCCGTGCCCCTGTTATCTCCTCTGATCATTTATGGACAATTTTGTCATAAATTCTACAGAACCCCAGATTATTAGGAAAACATTCCCTTCAGAAGTTTTATTAGTCACTCCTATGCACAAGTCGGCTCATGCTCTTGGAGATACCCATCACTTTTCTATGTCCTACACTTAACCCACGTGTTTCCCTTGTTTAGTTTTCAGGTTCATGTAGAAGAATGTGTTTGCCTTAAGGGCCTCTGCAATTCAGGAACAAAACAGGAAAAAATGTAGCCTGGAGGCTCATGTCATCCCAACAAATATGTGAACTGCACATTTTCTCTAGTAATGTTTACATTACACTTAAAGACACATTTCCAGTATGTTGAGAGCGAAAACTCTGGTGACTAAAAGAAGCAAAACACTAATGTTAATACGAAAACGGACATTAGAGAAGGCAGCATGGTTCTCCTGTGGATCTTCATACCAGGTCTCCTAGTAAATGTCCACATTGTGGAGCTGGTGCCCGTCACATGGCATGATACAGACTCCAAAGACATCACTAAAGAGGACTTGCTAAAGGCTCAGGTAGGTTCTGATGGATTGTATGTATTGGTTGGTAATAATTATGGGGTATCATATACGGTAGAATTGTTGCTGTTTTTTTTAAACTTTGATCCTCACCTACCTTCTTGTTCTTATACTTGTAATCCTCAGGCTTTGAGAATGCTGTAGATAAGATAAGATAAGACAACTGGCTTTGATGGTCTGAAGTTATCTGCCCAACCCACCCATTCAAAGACACACTGCTTTTGGCTAAAAGTTAAAAGGGTTATTAAAAAAAAACCATAGCTGTCTTTCTTTAAAGTGGTACTCCGGTTTAGAAAAATGTATCTTCTATCCTTTGGATTGCAGGGACCCCCCCGATATCCTGCACAGTGCTCCGGCTCTCCCTGTGCACAGAACAGGGGTCTGTACTTGTGTATCTCCGGCTCTCCTATAGAGATGGATGTAGAAGGCATGTTAACATGCCCCCTCCGTGCATCTCTGTGGGAGAACTGGAGATACAGAGCTGGAGCACTATGCAAGAGTTCACGGGTAGGTCCCAGGTATTGTCTACAGGTTGTTTGTGGTAATGTGGCTCAGTTCCATTAAAGTGAATGGAACAGAGTTGTAATACCACACACAACTTGAGGACAGGTGTGATGCTGTTTTGGGGAGAAAGCTGTTTTGCTAATCCTGGATAACCCTTTTAGGAGTAAGAGAAATGACTGATTCCAGTAGTTGGACTTTTTTTCCCTTCCCAGCAATTTGCTGTCCACTGCCTGTTGTTAGGCTCAGTATCCGTCTAGAAACAGATCAGGATGAAACAGAGTAAGTTGGGGCTGTAGTTAGTGCTATGTGCAGGACAGAGGTAGAGCCTAGGCTGTTTACCTGCTATCTGTGGCTCCTCCAGATGACCACACATATAAATATCAGTGTACCTACCTGCTGTATGTTCACATTGTTGCAGTGTGATCTCCTTTTAACTTGTCAGCAGCAGCAGAAGTTGAGTGCTTAGTGTAACCCCTTCTGTGCTGTGTTGCTGCTGTATCTTTAATTTCTGCTCACATAACCCTTTGCAAGGACAGGGCACCAATAACCCTCCCTCCCTTTACATGCTATCTGTCGTACTATTCTATGTAAATCATCTCCCAGCACAGTACCAGCCTATTCAGCCTAGGGCAAATTCACCAGCACTATGCCATGGCATAGAGAAGAGGGATATGTACTGTGCTATGATTGACCAGAGAAGTAATGGAAAGGAAGAACCTGTGTGTGTGTATTAGTGGTAAGCAGCTCATCTCTGGTCCTGACTCTGAAATGAAGAGAATGAGAAATAGTTGCGCACCATGGAGGGGCCTCTCAGGGGTTTAATAATAGCAGGCATAGCAGTAAATCCACTTTGTCATCATTCAGTCAAAGTCGGAAAGGTTCACAAACAACTATTGACTTTAATGGGAGTTACACAAATGGCTAATCCCCCCGAACCACACTGATTATATAAGTAAACAGAGTATAAGCAACAACCACAGACCATGGGCAAAAAAGCTCAGGGTCACAAAACCCTTTCTTACACACCACCCTTAAAACGTATCTTTTTTAGCTTTTATTACATCTGTTAATAAAACAATAACAATGTATTGGGTGAATTATACACTTACAAATGCAGCCTCCGTGTTTGATTGTTCACAATGACTGATTATGCCCTGGGTATACACCCTAGGTATACAGAGGATATGTATAGTAATCCAGTGGCCTGCAGTGCAACTGGACTGAAGAACACACACAGTGATGTGTTGTAAAAATGCCAAACAATAACCCCTCTACATGTATCATTGTGTTGGTGTGGAAGCCACGGGGGTGTTAGGAAATACCTTATCACTTTGTGACGCCAGGGCACTGTTAACCTATACACGAAGTTGGAGACAGCTTCTCCCGGGCCAGACACGGGAAGTAAAGGAACACACCGACATCAGGTTACAGTTAGCTGCCTTTACTGAGCAGGGTGCAGATGTTGATACACAGACAGTATGGTGCAAAGTGGAGAGGATGCAGTTTAACCCCTTGGGAGCCCTGTTGCCTTGCTCGGAATGGTAGTGCTTTCACCCAATAGATTGATACTGACTTGAGAAAGAACTGAAGATTGATCCAGGTAGCTAGGGTTTTGTCAAGGTCCTGTAGCTTTCTCCGCCAGGGCATGAACTTGCAGAATGACTGGATAAGATAGATTTGAACTTGAACATGAACTTTCTCCATGCGGGCAATCCTTGCAGATTGATTGGATAAGATAGATTTGTTCTAGGCCTTTCCTCAGAGCTTCTCCACACACCTCACACCTATACCACAATGATGCTCAGGAACAACTGAACTCTCAACTGGGTAAACTCCTCCTCCCACTACACTATATGGCCAAGAATTTAGGGGTTCCAATTGGGCATACAGAGTCACATGGGCTTATACTGCTCCACTCTTAACGGTACAAAACTTACACAAATAACACATAACAATACTTATGAAAAAATATATTAACAATTGAATAAAGTGCTTCAACATGATAACAGTGATAACCAGTCCTTTAGTCTGCCCAACACCTGTGCTGCAGGTCTTCCTGAGAAAGTCCGAAGCCACAGGACAGCCTTAGTCCTTGGGACACCACAAACTCCCCCTCTTAAATGCAGCTGTCCTCGGCACTCAGTCATGGTGGCTGAGGAGTGATGAAGGTAGTGCCCTTGGAGATAGACAAAAGTTCAAAGTTCCTTCCTTGAAGTGGTTGGTGCCTTTACTAGTAACCATATGGTCTTTGGGAAATGTGCAAAGTAGTGCCATATGTCCTGACCTGAGTATGGGGTACTATTGGCAATGTAATTGTGCTGGTCAGATGAAAGAATAACAGGCCTTGGAGCTCTTCCAGGGGTTGCAGCAGCCATGACCAAGGGAACTCTGGAGTCGGGCCAGAGCTGCTATAGGCTATCCTTCGCTACTGGTTCTGTGCCATGGGGCCCATTAGTTTCAAGCATCTCCTTCACCCCAAAGAAAGTAAAGTCCTCCTCATTGGCCACACCCGAGGACACAGCAAGGACACAGACAGACTCCTCCTTCAGCAAATAAATTTCAGCCAAGGTATCCCCTTGAATTTCGGGGTAACCTAATGCGATTCAGGAGACAAGTAGTACAAATAAAATAGAACAGGAAGAGAGTTACATCCCAACTGAAAAATACATTTTTGACTAGATATGCTTTACGACATTTTAATTACTGGCTTTAGACTTTTCACTAATGACAGCATTAATCCAGGCATGATAAATATAGAATAAGACAATACACTACTGGATAAGTACATTGTAAGATTGTCTAGGATAAACATTTCTCCTCTAGACAATCCTGACTAAACAATGTTTTTTTATTTTTACTTTAAGGCACTTTTTAAGGATTTGGCACCCAACCAGGGAGATATAAGAAGGCTTAAGAAGTTCACGGTAACAACCGGGCAAATTAAGTGTATTGGTTTCTTCTTGGCCAAAGGCCAGGCACTTTACTTGAATTGTTGCAAACTTGATAACAAAACAGGTATCAGTCCTGGGGCATTACTACTAATGTTCTGCACAGGCTGGTAGAGGGTACACAGGGTCAGGGAAGAGTTCATAAGGCATTAGCAATGTCCTTTCATACTCTGAGAGTGTTTTTAGGATAGGGGCAAACCAACACACAAAGTTCCTGACAGAGAAATTCTGAAGCCACAGGACAGCCTTGGTGCTGGGACACCAAATTAGCAACGTCTTCGGGAGGGATATGGGCAACAGAGTATCCCGCGGGGCTACGCCATTTGCGCAACTCCCATTAAAGTGTACAGGAGTAATGCAAATTGTGCAACTTTCCAGCTTCGGCTGTTTGCAGCTTTCCCGACCACCTATGCCCACTGCACAGGCTACATTTCAGTATTTTTTTGTGTAAACCTTATTTTTAAAGCATATACGATTGATCTCTTCAGTGTTCTACTTCAACTCTCTCTAATTTGATAATTAAGTTGTACCAGAAGCACCACAAGGCATTTGGGTGCCCAAGTGCCCAATGTGTGATGTTCTTCATGCATGCTATGTCTGTTTTTGTATATTGTGCCTCCTTTCTCAATAATGCCCATTGGAGTTGCCAATTTTGCCTATCCCTAGTCCCCATCCTGCCATTTACTTAGAAGAGGAAGTAGAAGTAGCGGTTGGTTACCTCTTTAATATGCATTCCCCTGCCTATTACATAAGCTCAGATTCATAACTGATTAAATATGCATGGTCAGAGCCCTTACTATAAGTCCCCCCCACAGACTTGTTCATGAGCCATCCTCTTAGACTTGGTCACACATAATTAGAATTTCCTTAAAGAGATACTCGGGTGAATATTTTTTTTTTTTTTTTTTTATATCAACTAGCTCCAGAAAGGTAAACAGATTTGTAAATTACATCTATTAAAAAAAATGTTAATATTTCTAGTACTTATCAGCTGCTGAAGTTGAGTTGTTCTTTTCTGTCTGACAACAGTGCTCTCTGCTGACACCTCTGTCTGTCTCAGGAACTGTTCAGAGCAGGAGAAGTTTGCTATGGGGATTTGCTCCTACTCTGGACAGTTCCTAAGGTAGACAGAGGTGTCAGCAGAGAGCACTGTTGTCAGATAGAAAAGAACAACTTAACTTCAGCAGCTGATGAGTACTGGTAGTATTAAAGGGGTACTCTGCCCCTAGACATCTTATCCCCTATCCAAAGGATAGGGGATAAGATGTCTGATCGCGGGGGGTCCCGCTGCTGGAAACCTCCGCAATCTTTTCTGCAGCGCCCCTGTCATCTGGTGCCTGACTGGCGTTGCAGGGGCCGGAGGATCACGATGTCACGGCCCCGCCCCCACCAGATGACAGGGGTGCTGCAGGAGAGATCGCAGTGGTTCCCAGCGGCGAGACCCCTGCTATCAGACATCTTATCCCCTATCCTTTGGATAGGGGATAAGATGTCTAGGGGCGGAGTACCCCTTTAAGATTTTTTTAATAGAAGTAATTTACAAATCTGTTGAAAAGAATTGTTTTT
The DNA here is from genome assembly GCF_029499605.1 of Hyla sarda. Taxonomy (NCBI): domain Eukaryota; kingdom Metazoa; phylum Chordata; class Amphibia; order Anura; family Hylidae; genus Hyla; species Hyla sarda. The sequence continues at coordinate 38,735,637 of NC_079190.1, read as the reverse complement.
CACCAGAGTACCCCTTTAAAAACTGCCAAAAATGAGCACTTAAAAATATAAGACATCATTACTCAGAAAGAGATGACTTCATATCACTGAATCCAGAACAGTACAGGTGTCCTTTAAATAAAAATAAAATAGATGTCAAATTGTTAAATTCTAAGGAATGTTTTTAAATCAGAAACTAACAATGAAATGTATCTATTACATCAGGAATATGTAGAGCGATTCTACAATGTATCTACTGTATTTAGAAGGCTGACCAATCCGATTGAGGAGAAGATCAAGGCCATGCAAACCTTTTTTGGTCTTAATGTCACCGGAAAAATAAACAAGGAAACTCTGCAAATTATAAGGAAACCCAGATGTGGGGTCCCCGATGTCCAGAAGTTCAGTCTTTTTCCTGGGAAACCAAAATGGGAGAAAACAACATTGACATACAGGTCGGAGTATATTTCTTCAATACAGAAATAGACAGTTTTGTAAACTATTTGTTTATTCATTTTTTCATGCTGGATGTCTTACCGTAGACTCTAAGGGTAGGGTCACATGGCCATACACACACAAGAAGTAGATCAGCTCACCCTGTGCACCACACGGACCGGAATGGACCATAGTTCCGAGGAAAGGAGTCCAGCGTGGCTTCTCCAGTATAAAATCACATTAACACAAACGCATCTCGATGTACAGGTAAGTGAATCATTTTGGCCAATATACGTATCCGAAACGCGTCACTTAACTGTACATCCAGATGTATTTGTGTTATGGATAAAACGTCATTTTATACCGGTGAAGCAACGCTGGACTCCTTTCTCTTTCAAGTTGCAATTCAAAGCATACAATAAAAAGTAAAAAAAAAATTCAGTATATAGTGATTACATCTTTTCAGCAGTTTCCCCCATAATCCCTCACCACTTACTGTTCCAAAATATCATGTTTATAGCTCATTGCCTGGGGTTATGACCTGAAGTTTGGCTTTAGCTTGCTGGTCACACATGCTCAGTAGCAGCACTACGTGTTTTTTCAGATGATGGGAATTAGGCTGGGTTCACACTACGTTTTGTCCCATACGGGAGCGCATACGGCAGGGGGGAGCTAAAAGCTCGCGCTCCCGTATGTGACCGTATGCGCTCCCGTATGTCATTCATTTCAATGAGCCTTAAAGGGGTTAACAAAGAATCACAAAAACATAGATCCCCGTCTGTCTCCAGGTTGGGTGTGGTATTACAACTTGGCTCCATTCACTTCAGTGGAACTGAGCTGCAGAACCACGCCCAACCTGGAGACAGTCAGGGAGCTGTTTTTGAAAGAAATTAGCTGTGTTTTCCGATTTCAGGATAACCCCTTTAAGAACTAATGTAAGAGGCTCAGCAGAAAGGTAAAGCACTTTAGCAATAAGGGAAATACAGGTGGAGGGAGCACAGTCTAGAGCAGACAAACGTGTATAGGGTGTAGAGTTATTGTTATTGTCTTTCTTTGTGTGCAATGTCCCTGCAGCCTTATTTCAAGATTTTTGACCCAATTTACGAATACCCCTTTAAGCTGGCTATACACATTAGATAAAAGTCAGCTGATTTCCAATTTGTATGGGGCTTAATAACTCTTCCCAAATGGCAGATCTGCCACCGGTGGGGGTGGGGGTGGGGGGAGAGGAGAAGATCAACCAAACAGTCAGGCATATTAAATTTCAACGATTAGTTTTAATTGAAAATCTTCTATGCTTTTTGTTTGCAACTTCTATGCAGATCTATGAGTCTTCATGGTTACAGACTACAAACAAATGTTTGCGTAGTATCATACAGCAGTCATGTGTTATTCCCTGAAGGAGATTAGCTCTATAGAACCAGTCAAATAGTGGGTAAATAGCAGTCAGAGTCAAGGACACATAAATAATGTTTAAACAGGACCTCTCTTGGGTTTTTCAGTAATAATACAAATACAGGGGTCCCTCAAGTTACAATATTAATTGGTTTCAGGACGACCATTGTATGTTGAAACCATTGTATGTTGAGGCCATAACTCTATGGAAACCTGGTAATTGGTTCTGAAGCCACCAAAATGTCATCCAAAAATAGGAAAAAGTGAGGATTAAAGATAAATAAGTAGATAACTAATATAGATAAAGCAAGTCTTTACATATAAAAGTAAGAAATAGCTGCTGGGAGCTGTAATCACTGTCTGTTTTAGTGTTTTCCAACCAAAGTGCCTCTAGCTGTTGTAAAACTACAATTCCCAGCATGCCCGGACAGCCTTTGGCTGTCCGGGCATGCTGGGAGTTGTAGTTTTGCAACAGCTGGAGGCCCCCTCGTTGGGAAACACTGGTCTATGTAGAGGACAGGAGCTTCTTCAGGGTCTTATACAGAACACAATGGGGGAGATTTATCAAAACCTGTGCAGAGGAAAACTTTCCCAGTTGCCCATGGCAACCAATCAGATCGTTTCTTTCCTTTTTAACAAGGCCTCTGCAAAATGAAAGAAGCGATCTGATTGGTTGCCATGGGCAACTGGGAAAGTTTTCCTCTGCACAGGTTTTGATAAATCTCCCCCAATGGCCCTCATTTGCTATTCTAAACCCGACTTGTTTTGTCGGGTTTTTTTGGCGCATCTTTGCGCCAGTCTGCGACACGATGCAACATTTTTTCCCGACGGACCCGATGTGGATTCTCCCAAACTCGAAAAAGGGGCGTAACCCGACATTTCTGAGCTTTCCCACGTATTTATAAAGGTTTCCAACCCGAATTTGATGAATTGTTGCGGATTTTTTCCAGACAACTCAGAGGAGTTGAAAACCAAAACCTACAAAACCCACGTGCGACAAACAGGATGCGACATAATAATAAATACCAGGGGAAAAATGCAGTCGGGTAAGAAAGCAAGATAGACCCAATACAACCCGATTTTCTAAGTAAATGAGGGCCATTGTCCTAAAAAAGTTAAATGGAGCCAACCTTACTTGGTGTCCAAAGGAGTAGGTAACCCTGGCATAGGTTAAAAGTACAGAACATTTAGTACCTCCCTGTACTGTAGGGCACCAGTCAGTGCCTGCACTTTAGGAATAAACATGTTTTACCAGTGAATGCCCATTCTGATTGGTCAGTTCTTCCAGCCATGGACTTGTTTCACAGATTCCATAGCATTGTATGTTGAGTCTGGTTTCAAGTTACAATGGTCCAGAAAAGACCATTGTATGTTGAAACTATTGTATGTTGAGGCCATTGTAAGTTGAGGGATCACTGTACAGCCTTTAAAGGGATACTCCGCTGCCCCAGTGTTCTAAACATTTTGTTTTGAACGCTTGCAGCGGGCGGTGGGATGGTGATATCATGGCCACGCTCCCTCTTGACGTGACGTCACTCTCCCTCAATGCAAGTCTATGGGAGCTGGCCTTACATCGCGAGGGGCATGGCAATGACCTCACGACCCTGCCGTCCGCACCCAGCGTTCTAAACGAATGCACAGAGATGGTGGGGGTTCCAGTGGTGGGACCATTGCGATCAGACATGTTATCCCCTATCCTTTGGATAGGGGATAAGATATCTAGGGGTGGAGTACCCCTTTAACCTTAGGCACAAACATAGATTTCTATGGGAGAAAAACGCCACGATTTCAGGGAAAAAAGGCCAGTGGCAAAACCGCCAAGGAGCTGAAAAACGTCAAAAAAAAAGTGAAAAGACACCTATTGGATTAAAAAAAACGCCAAACTGAAAAACGCCAAGTGGAAAAAGAATTTAGCGATTTTTCATTCATTTACAGCTAACATCTGGCCACAGCGTTTTTTTGGACAAAAAAAAACGCCATGCAGCAGAATTGGCATTTTTCTTGGTGTTTTTCAAAAAAAAAAACAAGTAGAAACTTAGCCTTAATCAGCCTCAGCACCTGTGCTGACTTTTTGCCAACATGAAAATCTGGACTGTCCCAGGAAGGGGATAAAAGGCTCCACTTCTAAAGTCTGACCCAATAACAGGCTTTACCAAATTTCCTAACAAGCTAAGTCTCACCAGGGACTTTAACTATTTACAGGATTTCCCATATCTCACCCATCTTTCCTTGCATGACACATGCACTTCCTGATACCTAATATTCACATACAAAAGGAACCTTTATCCCCTCATAGCTGACATAGATTAGAGATGAGCGAATTTTTGAAAAATTTGATTCGGACGATTTTCATAATTAAAAAAAAAAAATTTGTATCAATCTGAATTAATTTGCAGTGAATTGCTATTAAAAACGGCAATTTTTGGGCTACAGTGAGCTTCAATAGGGGTGTAGAACACTTTTTATATAATTTTTATACAATTTTAATATAATATAAATTTTATTTAATTTAATTTTCATACAATTTAAATAATTCAGGTTAAACCTGAATAAGGCGTTAAAAGCAGGTGTGCAGGTATTGCTGGCCTTTAACAGTAACTGGCCTTTATGAGTTTAACAGGAAAAAAAAGTACACAGCCTGAGTGTACGTATAGGTTACACCTATGTGAGGACAATACGCCTTAGTACCGTTACACCTCAATTAGGCATTAAAAAATGGGTGACTAGGTCTTTTTGTGCTCACACTAACTAGCCCCTATTAGCTTTAGAGTAGTACAACCCAGTACAGCAGTACAGACTGTAGTACAACTTTCTCTGTACACTTCCTCTCTCCTGTCCCTGCCTGTCTTCTGTAATTTGAGCTTGAGGTGAATCAATTCGCTGCTGTAAAGCTTTTTTTCTCTGGAACACACACACTGACTGCTCTCTGTGTTAAGAATCCTGATGAAGCTGCGCAAGCGCGGTGAAACGCGTTGCATTGTTTTAATGAAATCCTTTTCTACCTACCTGGCGTGCCTGTCCCTGGTCAGCGCCAGGGTAACCTACCACTCTCTGGAAGTGGATATCTACTGCTACTCGCATGGTTGGGAGGCTGCAGACCGGGCATCATCATTCACTCACGCTGATCATTGTTGTGTGTGAGCTCACACAACCACCTGGGGTAAGAGGCTTTTACAAATTTATGCCACTTTCACGTGGGCGGTTTTATGCTATGGAGCGGTCTCTTCTTTTATAGTTGTCTGCAGCAATAGCTAGCGATTATATAGGGCTGTGACATCACAGGGACTGGCTGGCTGCCGATTGGCTGCATGCCAACAAGGGATTCAGGGTCATCCCTCCTACACACCTTCCCAGAATTCCTTGCCCGATGTCCTCCCACATGTAGCCGCCATTTTAGATCCCCTGGACCGCAGCAAATGGAGTTTAATGAAGCGATTTGTTTTATCGAATCACGGCGATATTCGGATTCGTCACAAATCAAATTTTTTAGAAAATTCATAATGAATTTGGATCCATCAGATTTGATTCACTCATCTCTAATAGAGACCAAAGAAGAATGGCTACATTATACACAGGGATTGCTCTTAGCCTGTAACCATAGAGACACATAAGTTTGAATTGGAGCTGCATCCAAGAAAACGGTATGATATTTTAATCAAGACTACTTGCAAAATTTCTTATTTTATATTTTTGATGCATTTGCTCAATGAAAATGATCATAGTAAATCTTATTTATCCTTTTTCACAGAATTGTCAACTACACTCCAGATATCACCAACTCAGAGGTAGATTATGCCATTGCACAGGCTTTCAGGCTCTGGAGTGAGGTCACCCCCTTGAATTTTCGCCAGACTTATAGTGGTGAAGCTGATATTATGATATCCTTTGGATACAGAAGTAGGTATCAATACAGATTGTGTGTGTTCTGTGAAAAAAAACACTGCAATGAAGTGTTAAACAAGGATTGTGTTACTTGTGCAGATCATGGGGATTTCTTTCCATTTGATGGACCGTCAGGAATTTTGGCACATGCTTTTGCTCCAGGTAATGAAATTGGAGGAGATGTTCACTTTGATGAAGAAGAGACTTGGACATTGGGTCGCCAAGGTAAGAATAGCACTCACATTTTATAATCTTAAAGGGTACCTGTTTTTTCTGGTAATTTTTGGGGGGTGAGCTGCTGTGTGTGTACATGAGGAGTGACACTATTTTGGGCCCTTATATAACTTTTCAGTCATCCCTGAGCTAGTGGGTGGAGCCTAGCCACCATGATGATTCCTATACAATGCACAAACAGAAGAGGTGTGCTATAGAGCTGCTTCCCTATAGTTCTATAGCACACCCTCAGAAGCAGCAGCAGCATGGAGGACATCAGTTTTTTCATCTTCTCGCCTGTCTTGACTGATAACATTGCTTCAAAAACTGCCATGTGTAATTCCAGCTTTAGACAACCACCATCAATTGCAGTAAAAATTATTGTCTATAGTTTGGGTTCTCAACTTGTGGTACATAAAAAAAACACTGCTAGTTATGCCCCGCACTCCGGTTGCACATGCCGGCCGTGAGCACATGGCCTTGCTTCTCTCTGCTGGTGGCGGGGCTGGGATACGCATCGCGGGACACGTCCGCATGCGAATCCCGGCCCGTCACTCACATCCTGCTCCTCCTGCCTCTGCCTCTGTGATCTGGCACGCGTGTCCCCGTCCCCTAGGGCGCACACACCGGAGCTCTCAGATTTAAAGGGCCAGTACGCCCATTAATGAAATAATCCCCTGTGGCTCAGTTAATAAATTCCTCCTCCTCCTACACTTCCCTGCCGAATCTTTGTTGCCCTAGTGCCCGAGAGAAAACGTTCCTGTGTATTGCCTTGCCATGTATCATACCCTATGCTCCGTGACCTGAACTTGCTCCTTTGCCACCTGCCTACTGACCACTTGCTACGTTCCTGACTATGCTACTGTACCGCCTGCCCTGACCTTCTGCTATCCTGACCATAAGTTGCCGTATCCTACCTGTGCCTCGAATTCCTCAGCCGCCTGTGTGGTCGAGCCGTCCCTGGTACGGTCCATGTCATCTGCCACACAGGTCCAGCAGATCCACATCCACCGGTGTTCCTGTCTACTGGAACGTGAATGTTACACTGCTCCAGACAAATATGTTTCCATTTTTATTAGTACAACAATTTAGGGGTAGTTTGGAGAAAAAGGTCTTTTTTAATCCTGTCTGTCTGGGAGGGCGTTAGTCAAAAAAGACTGGATGTTACGAGTTGGGGGCAAACGATGTCCTTACTAAATCTGTCCAAAGGTGTCAGATTGTGTAGACGTACACCCCCTTGGCATGGAGGATTGTTACACCCAGTTGTCAATTCATAAATATTCAAGAGGAACAATAGAAAACCAGTGTAACACACATTATTCTGGAAATGTCCCAGAATATTTAGAGCATTGGGAATGCAAGTATTTACTAAAAAAAAAAAAAAGGACATGGCCGGTGATGACAAGCCTTTTTTACAACATATATTCAAAGACATATGCAGGAAGAGCCTGATTATGATGGGTGTGTGTAAGTGTCATAGGGCCACACATCCTGCTCCACATTAACTATCCACATGTGATTTTTTTTTCTTTTTTTTCAGATACCAATATTTTCCTAGTTGCTCTTCATGAGCTGGGACATTCTCTGGGACTGGAACACTCAAGATCTGAGCAAGCAATAATGTATCCAATGCTATTGGAAACGTCATTTGTGGACCCAACCAAGTTTAAATTATTTAAAGATGACATTGAAGGCATCCAAGCTCTCTACGGTATTAGTAAACTTTACATAGTTGGCTGGTTAAGTTAGCCCAAAGGCTGAGAGGCTTCTATGGGAATATGTCTTTCTACAGGAATAGAAATGTTTCCACCTAAGTACCCCTTTAAAGCGCTCTCGAGCCCTACTTTCTGTGGGTCATTGGGGATTCTACTTTTAACAACACAGGCACTGCAGCATGTCTGTCACAGGGTATCTATGACTTATGATCTCCCCTTACAATGCAAAACTATGATTAATCTCTCTGCTGTCCTAGACTACTTGATATGTTTGTATTACCAAAGAATAGGCGATGACAAGCTGATTGGTGGGGTCTGATGGCTGGAACACCCCACTGATCCTGAGAACAGGTACAACATTTTAAAAAGTAGTGCATTCTCTATGGGGCCGCCTAACAGCACTCATAAATGTTTAGCAGCCTCATATAGAAAGTACAGAGCACAATGCATGCTCGCGTGATGCACACTATTCATTCCAGGTCACAATTGTGTCCCCTTTCTCGGATTCGTCTGGGATCACAGAAGTTTGACCCCCCCATAGTTCAGTTTGTTATCCACTATCCTATGGAATACAACATGAGAAGGGAATACTACTTTAAAGCAGTACATGTATTAAGTAGCAATCTATAAACCACTCTAGACCATCAGGGATTTTACCATCTTATGTAACTAGGACTATTAGCATGAGTGGTACACTGGTACTAGGTTTTAGTTTGAAGGGAGAGAAGGTACAACATAGAATATTTTTACACCTTTAACCAAACACAGTTGGCTATGCACTAGTGTGCACTATTACTGGTTTAAATTGAATGCTGTAGAGATCAATGGTAATTATATGGCAGCAACGGCTTAGAGGCTAAAATGGCCAAGTCCATTGAATAGCTGCACATATTTCTTTGTAATAACTTGTAAATATGAGAATATTGTGAGTTAATGTTCCTTCATGGGCATCACCTGTGGGAAGGAGTACCATACATACTGTCTTACACAGTAGTCTTGTGTTGCTTCATTCTTCATCAGTGTCAATACTGTCATCTATCTTACATGCAGGATTAGAACAAAGGCTCTGTAATACATTCATTTTGTTTTAAAAACAGGAACAAGAAAGACCAATGTTCCTAAACCATATCCACCAGTGAATCCACCTCCTAGGCCAACAATAAAACCTCAACCTAAACCACCAAAGGAGCCACAGCCTAAACCACCAAAGGAACCTCAACCTAAGCCACCAAAGGAACCACCGCCTAAGCCACCAAAGGAACCACAGCCTAAACCACCAAAGGAACCTCAACCTAAACCCCCAAAAGAACCTCAGCCTAAACCACCAAAGAAGCCTCAACCTATACCACCAAAGGAACCTCAGCCTAAACCACCAAAGGAACCACAGCCTAAACCACCAAAGGAACCACAGCAGAAACCACCAAAGGAACCTCAACCGAAACCACCAAAGGAACCACCGCCTAAACCACCAAAGGAACCACAGCCTAAACCACCAAAGAAACCACAGCCTAAACCACCAAAGGAACCACAGCCTAAACCACCAAAGGAACCTCAGCCTAAACCACCAAAGGAACCAAAGCCTAAACCACCAAAGGATCCACAGCCTAAACCACCAAAGAAACCACAGCCTAAACCACCAAAGGAACCACAGCCTAAACCACCAAAGGAACCTCAGCCTAAACCACCAAAGGAACCAAAGCCTAAACCACCAAAGGATCCTCAACCTACACCGCCAAAGAAACCACAGCCTAGGCCTACAAAGCGACCTAATACTAAACCAACACTGAAGCCACATGCAAAGCCACAAGCGCCAAGAAGATGTGACCAAAAATTAGAGTTTGATGCAATAACTAGCATGAGAGGGAATTTACTGTTCTTTAAGGAAGGGTAATTCTAAATTAGTATTTTATTTTGAGACTAGCTTTTGCCCGCGGCTTCGCTCGGGTTAAATTTGGGGTAACATAGATTTACTTTTTACGATCCTATAGTAATGAGGCTCTGGGTAAAGTCTACGGGCATCCAAACAACCCGAAACATTACATCTGCTGTTTCATGGAATTGAAGATCGACATCCTTTGAGGACTTTTACCGAGTCTGCGCGCAGGGGAACCTGCCAACAGTCCTCATATCCCGTTTTCCTAACCGATCCTCCTATCTTTACCTCCTATCTCGACCTCCTATCTTTACCTCCTATCCCGACCTCCTATCCCATCCTCCTATCCCGTACTCCTATCTTGACCTCCTATCTCGACCTCCTATCTTTACCTCCTATCCCGACCTCCTATACCAACCTCCTATCCCGACCTCCTATCCCGTCTTCCTATCCCGTCCCCATATCCCGTCCTCCTAACCCGACCTCCTATCCCGACCTCCTATATCGACCTCCTATCCAGTCCTCCTATCTCAACCTCCTATCCCGTCCTCCTATATCGACCTCCTATCCCCACCTCCTATCTCGACCTCCTATCCCCACCTCCTATCTCGACCTCCTATCCCGACCTCCTATCCCAACCTCCTATCCCGACCTCCTATCTCGACCTCCTATCCCGTCCTATTATCACATCCTCCTATCCAGTCCTCCTATCCCGACCTCCTATCTCAACCTCCTATCCCGTCCTCCTATATCGACCTCCTATCCCGTCCTCCTATCTCGACCACCTATCTCGACCTCCTATCCCGTCCTATTATCACATCCTCCTATCCAGTCCTCCTATCCCGACCTCCTATCTCAACCTCCTATCCTGTCCTCCTATATCGACCTGCTATCTCGACCTCCTATCCCGACCTCCTATCTTGACCTCCTATCCAGTCCTCATATCCCGTCCTCCTATCCCGACCTCCTATCCCGACCTCCTATCCTGACCTCCTATCCCGACCTCCTATCCCGACCTCCAATCTCGACCTCCTATGCCGACCATCCCGACCTCCTATCTCGACCTCCTATCTCGACCCTCCCGTCCTCCTATATCGACCTCCTTTCCCGTCCTCCTATCTCGACCTCCTATCTCGACCTCCAATCCCGACCTCCTATCCCGACCTCCTATCTCTACCTCCTATCTCGACCTCATATCCCATCCTCCTAACTCGATCTCCTATCTTGACCTCCTATCCCGACCTCCTATCACGGCCTCTTATCCCGATCATCCCGTCCTCCTATATCGACCTCCTATTTCGTCCTGCTATCTCAACCTCCTATCCCAACCTCATATCCAGACCTCCCATCCCGTCCTCATATCCCGACCTGTAATTTGTGTACCAGGTATTGAAATATCTCCAGCCATACAGAAGTTATGTGGGAACATACATTTCCCATTGATTTGCATGGGACTTTAAACAAAAAACCCGACCCTCACAAATGGGGGTAGTTAAGGGTTAAATTAACTATCCTATATTTTAAGTGGACATAAGTAACATGTGACCAAGTATTATCAAAATATCTTCAGCCGTTTGTAAGTTATGCAGTAACATATATTTCCCATAGAGTTGTATGGGATTTAAAAAAAAAAATAAACTCAACCCCTTTTTCACCCCCTTAAGGGTGGAATTTCGAAAAATCCTTTCTTATTCCTTGTCTACGTCTTAAAAACAACACCTGTGCAAAAATTCAGGCTTCTAGGTCCAAGGGTTTAGGCTGGGCGTTGATGAGTTAGTGAGTCAGGTCTTCTCCTTTTATATATAAGATTTGTAGCAAAAAAAATGAAATTCCTTTATCTGAATGTGTTGCTAACACTTTTTTTTTTCTTTTTTACTAATTAGAGCCAGATACTAATCTAATCTGTTATTATGTTCCGATTCACCCCTAAATAACCCCTAAAAGTTTGTCCACCTTGGATCCTCCTTCTGGTCCTGCCTGCAGTCCTGTTTGCAGATTGTATCCAGTAGCAGCCTGGCATAGACAAAAGTCAGGAGTCAGGAAATGCAGAAGGGACCTCAGGTCAGCATAGAGTGTAGAGTTCAGAAAGCTGAGGTAGGTGTGTGCAGTCTCAGCCAATCACAGCCTATCTCGCTGCTCAGCACAGTGTATAGAGTGTACAGTAGATTTCAGAGGGCTGAGGTAGGTGTGCATGGTCTAAGCCAATCACAGCCTATCTCACAGCTCAGCACAGTGTATAGAGAGTACAGTAGAGTTCAGAGAGCTGAGGGGCGGTGTGTGCAGCCTCAGACAATCACAGCCCATCTCACACTGCTCTGCTCTTGGCTGTGTGTAGCAGAGTGAGGGAGGAAGTTCTCCCCTGTATGGCTTCTTCAGATGATGTCACGCCTGCTGGGGAACGCTCCTTCCCATTCTGTGGAACTCACTTAGTGTGAGCAGAAAATACAGAGTAATATCAAGGTACCAAACTAGAAAATAATAAAAATAAAGGCAGGGGGTGTCCTTATGAAGGCAGAGTACTGTCCTTATTCAGGAAATCCCATTCTATGATGTTCATATTTCCTAACAAATCATATGAAAGGTGGTAATGACAGATGGAGAGCAGAGTGTCAGTGTAGCCAGTAGATAGAAAGATCAGTCTGGCTTCTCTTTTAAAGGGTTTTCAGAAAATTACCTATTATTTAAATCAAGTTTTTATGGTGAATTTTTCATTAACTATCTGTGTTATAAACTGAAATCTTGCAGTTTTCACTCTGATCATTATGCTTTATGCAGTGTCCATGGGTCTGCTGTAAAACATAACCCTGTAAAGTGCACAGCAACACTATTCACTCCTCTGTTGGCCATTCCATCCAGCTAATTCACTGCATAGACAAATGCAGTAAATAAATCGGATTTGATCGACAGCTGCTGCGCACTTCATCGGCTGAGCCTCAGTGCTACGTAAACTTTTGCCAGCATGTGAAATTTTTTTTTTTTTTTTAAATGACAGTGATACATTAAGAAAATTATTTAACATTTTGTTTTTGCTAAGGATAATCTGGAGGAAAAGTGCAACAAAAAGCAATATCGATACCATCCTGATCAACGGTACTTGGCCAAAAATACGAAGCGTTGATGCAGCCTATGAGGTTCCACAGAGAGATATTGTTTATCTTTTCAAAGGTTAGTTACCAGTTCTGTTTGTTACTTAATAGGATTTTTAGAAAATTTTGGAAACACTGAAACTGGCCTGGAATAGGAAAATAAAACTACGCACCCCTCACTGTACAAATCACTAGTCAGACCACACATGGAATACTGTGTACAGTACTGGGCACCAGTGTACAAGAAAGATATAGTGGAGCTGGAGAGGGTTCAAAGACGGGCAACCAGGGTAATACGGGGAATGGGAGGACTACAGTACCCAGAAAGATTATCAGAATTAGGGTTATTTAGTTTTGAATAAAGACGGCTAAGGGGCAACCTAATAACTAAACAGAGATCTCTCCCATGATAGATTTATTCCCAAGACTGTATCTGGTGGACTCAATAAAAGAGTTCAAAATGGGCCTTGACGTGTTTCTGGAGAGTAATAACATTACAGGTCATTACTATAGTAATGCATCTAAACACTAAAAGGGTACTCTGGTAGAACAAACTGTTCAAATCAACTGGTACCAGGCAGGTTCAGACTTTTAGATTACATATTACACTTGGAAATTCTGGTGCAGCAGAGTCCCATTGCTGTCAATTGGATTCCGCTGCACAGTGCGCATTATAGAATTTCAGTCCTAGCACCGACTGATTTAATTGACTCTGGGCCCCCTTGGAGTCTCTGGCCGGTATTTTTTAGTACGAACCCAGCCTTAAAGCGTACCTGTCAGATCTCACAAAAAATGAAATAAAAAGGTAACTCAGTGCCTAATCCTGACCATGTACATGTAATTTGTATGCCTCTAACACCGATCTTTATTATAAAAATTAGGGATCGACCAATATCGGTTTTTTAGGGCCGATACCGATAATCTGTGGAGGTTAGGGCCGATAGCCGATAACTTAACTTATACCGGAATATCGGTATAAGTTATCGGCTATTTATCCCCCTGCGACACCGCTGCAGATCATTGATTTAAAGCGGGCACTTTAAATCAATGCACTGCAGTGGCTTTTGCGGTGCCATAGGCCGCCGCCGCCACCACCCGCTTCTCTCCCTCTACCTGTCAGGGTGGTCCAGGCCATCCATCCTTCCTGTAGTGTCCGGCGGCATTCCGGGTGGAGGGTGAACTGGTCCGGGCTGTCCTCCTTCTCCGGGGGTCATCTTCTCCACTCCGGGCAGGCTCCGGCCTAGTAACGCAGCATAGACGCCGCTGCGCAGTGACGCCCATGCGCAGCGACGCACCTGACGTCACGGCGTAGCGGCGTCTATGCAGCGTACTAGGCCGGAGCCTGCCCGGAGTGGAGAAGATGACCCCCGGAGAAGGACAGCCCGGACCGGTTGACCCTCCACCCGAAATGCCGCCGGACACTACAGGAAGGATGGATGGCCCGGACCACCCCCATTACGGGTAAGTTTAATTTTTTTTATTGACTCGGAGGGTGGGGGAGGGGCCCGACTGGTATGGCGGTATGGGCAAAAATCCATACCGTGGGAGAAAAAAAAAACGGTATCCGGTTCATACCGGTATACCGCCCAGCACTATGGTGGGGGGGGTGCGACGCGGTGCGGTGGGTCAGGAGGGCGGTCGCGGTGCGGTGGGTCGGGGGGGGGGGGCGGTCGCGGTGCGGGGGGCGGGGCATTATCTGCTTATCGGCAAGGTAATTGATAATGCCCAAAATCATGATTATCGGCCGATAATATAGGCCATACCAATAATCGGTCGATCCCCAATAAAAATCCCTCGTTTCATTAGCTTACAGTGTTAGAAATTCTCTCAGGGGAAGGGGGCGTGTCCCTTCTTTGTAGTGGTGGGAGATGATTGGTGTGTCTGCTCATGCAGCCTTGTCCATGACTTATAGACAAGCCTAATGCTGCTGCAGGACTGGTTAGAGTCCCAGTAGGTATAGGGGTCCCTAGTGGTAGGATTTTAGGATATTTTAAATATTATTATTATTTTTTTTTTGTTTTTTTTCAACTGTATTACAAAAGGTCTTGCCATCAAAAGTACAGTATAATGCTTTGGATATGTGCAATACAGTTTAGAATCAGTATCAATGACTTAAGAAAACATCATACAATAGAGCAGAATAATTCCCGTGTTGGGTTCCATATTTTCTGTTTCAATGCAGATATACAATATTATGATATACAATCTCTAAGTGTAACGTAATACATTAGTACTCTCATAACTATAAGTGGAAGAAACTCCCAATAACATTACGAGAGGTAAGTAGGTGCCGTCTGGAATGAACTCCTGTGAACAGCTCAAATTAATGACATTCTTTTCACTTTCCAATCACATAGCTTGAAAGATTACTATCATTCGAAAAAACTTATGCAATGTTGCCCAAACATGGATCCTGAGAGCTTTGTGATAACTACTTATAGGCTGGGGAAGTGACCGGCAGTGCACACCTTTCTCCCAGCTGGCTGTCAGTCAAATCAGACCTTGTACAGAAAAAAGGTCAGAACTGCCACCTGGGGAGTATACAGCGCTGCCAGTCTCTTCACCTGACTTATAAACTAGCTATCACAGTGAGGCAAAGAAGATCCGATCCAGCTCATGAGGTTGCAGCCCAAAAAATATCAAAAATTTTTAAATGAGGCATACAGTATGTAAAATCAGTACAAAAGATCCATAAAAAGTGCCTGACGTGTTTTTCAGACAATGTGTCCTAAATCATAGTCATGTGACTCAGTCATGATTATGACACACTAGAACACACTATCCGAAACGTGTCAGTCACTTTTTATGGATCTTTTGTACCGATTTTTCATCTGTATGCTTCAATAAACATCTTTTGATATTTTTTTGGACTGTATCCTTGTGAGCTGGATCTTCTTTGCCTCTCTGTATCTTGTGCTGTGGTGCGGCTTCCTGAGCTCTGAGGCGGAGATTAGTATCATAAATGCAGGTGCAGTGAGCTGAAGAGCTGGGCCTTTCTAGCTATCACAGTGGGTCTCAGGAACCAGACCCGGTGCGATCTAACCCTTAAAGGCTCATTCACACTAAGGAATCGCCGCCCGGAAATATTCTGAGAGGAGATTCCTTCTGGATTGGGCGCCAGCAAAACAAGCCAGTGCTAGGACTGCTCAAAAATGTTCTGTTTCCATAGACAGAAATGCACTTCTGAGCGCATTATGCCGAGAGAATGAACCTGTTCATTCTCTTGGTGGAAAATGGGGTCTGGAATTTCCGCAACGGACGTTCCGTATTGTGAATGGTGCAGCAGAATCCCATTAAGAACAACGGGAGGCTGCTGCACCAGATTTTCCATGTCTGAAGCGGAATTCAGTTCGGAAAATCCGTAGCGTGAGTGAGCCCTTAAAATGCGTGGGCAAATTTTTTTTTCTAATAACGGTAACCCTTTAATGGCAGCATTTTAGAGGTATTTCCTGCATACGGCCAAACGCATTGCGCGTTTTTTTTTTTTTTTTACTCTTAACAAATCATGTGGAACTTTATCTCATATAGGCCGACAGTTTTGGATCACAAATGGCTTTAGCATGGTCAAGAATTATCCCCAAGATATCTCCAAGTTTGGCTTCCCAAGTTCGATTAAGAAAATAGATGCTGCATTGTTCTTAAAAGAAGAAAAGAAAGCAATTTTCTTTGTTGGAGATAAGTACTGGAGGTAAGTGGACGTGTGTCAGGAGCATTGTGTCCTCATTAATACAGTGGTCCCTCAAGTTACAATATTAATCGGTTCCAGGACGACCATTGTATGTTGAAACCATTGTATGTTGAGACCAGAACTCTATGGAAACCTGGTAATTGGATCTGAAGCCACCAAAATGTCATCCAAAAATAGGAAAAGGCGAGGAGTAAAGAAAAATAAGTAGATAACTAATATAGATAAAGTAAGTCCTTACATATAAAAGTAAGAAATAGCTGCTGGAAGCTGTAAATCACTGTATGTCAGTGTTTCCCAACCAGGGTGCCTCCAGCTGTTGCAAAACTACAACTCCCAGCATGCCCGGACAGCCGTTGGCTGTCCGGGCATGCTGGGAGTTGTAGTTTTGCAACAGCTGGAGGCACCCTGGTTGGGAAACAATGGTTTATGTAGAGGACAGGAGCTTCTTCAGGGTCCTATACAGTACACACAGAGTCCCAAATGGAGCCACCCTTACTTGGTGTCCAAAGGAGCAACTAACCTTGGCACAGGTAAGGAGTAGTACAGAACTTGTAGTTCCTCCCTGTACCGTAGGGGGCGCTACCAGACAGCCATTCAGTGCTTGTACTTCAGTAATACAGGTGATTTACCAGTAAAATGCCAATTCTGATTGGTCAGTTCCTCCAGTTGTGACAGGTATCACAGATCTGGACTGTCTGTAGTATTGTATGTTGAGTCTGGTTTCAAGTTACAATGGTCCAGAAAAGACTATTGTATGTTGAAACTATTGTATGTTGAGGCCATTGTAAGTTGAGGGATCACTGTATTCGCAAAACTAAAAAAAAATGTACACGCATAGCTATGGGGGGCAAAGGTTAAAGCTGCACCTTGGGCATCGTGCGTAAAGGCCACCAGAGAGGCCGCCATCAGTCACTCGTGGTCCATGTTTTGCAATGGATCAGTTACTGTGTCATGTTTTACATTTATGAAAGTACGATGCAGATGTGAACAGAGCTTTAAAGGAACGGATACACTGTGTTATGCATAGTGCAGGACCTAAAGGGGGAGAAGGAACCATAGATTTGTATTTGGTGTCCCTTGAGTCCCTGTTCTCAAAACACAATAACAAGGACCTAGGAACGGAGAGCTATAGATTTATCTTTATTCTATGTTACTGAGATTCCCATTCACTGACAATATGTATAAAACGTTTATTGTAATAAAGCCTATGAATTAAAAACCCAGCATGAGTGTTCAGTATTCTCAAGTTTGTTGTATTTGTTGTTTCTGTATCTGGCAGAAGGAATAACACATCTATTTGTTAGAATTGATAGTCTCTGCGGCTGCTGTGCACACTACAGATATACTGAACACTGGGCTGTAGATTAAAAGGTTAACAATGCCCCCAACATGTTTCACCACATACACTGTGGCTTCATCAAGGGCTCTTTTTTTCACTGGGTTGCACACAGTATGACAGTAGGTCAATATGATAAGTAGAAATAAGTATAAATGTACGATTTACAATTCTACATATCTGCAGCTGCCAATAGTAGTTTACAAAGAAGGTTTATTATCAGGTGCATTTGTAGCACCAATGGAGCTAAAAGGTATACTATGCTATATATATATATATATATATATATATATATATATATATATATATATATATATATAACTCAATGGGGGAGATTTATCAAAACCTGTGCAGAGGAAAAGCTGCCCAGTTGCCCATAGCAACCAATCAGATCACTTTAATTTTTAACAAGGCCACTGCAAAATGAAATAAGAAATCTGATTGGTTGCTTTTCCTTTGCACAGGATTTGATAAATCTCCCCAATGTGTGTGTATGTATGTATGTACATGTGTACATGTGTATGTTCCACAAAAACGTCCAAACGGCTAAAGATATTAACATGAAACTTGGCACACATGTTACTTATATGTCAACAACAAACATAGGATAGGTAATTTAACCCTTACTAACCCCTATTTGCCAGGGGCGGGGTTTATGTTTAACCCCTTAACCCCTTAAGGACATAGGGCGTATCCATACGCCCCCGTTTCCAAGTCCTTAAGGACCGAGGGCGTATGGAACACCCCTGAGCATTTCCGGCCCCCACCGCTAGCCGGAGGGGAGCCGGAGCCGGATGCCTGCTGAAATCGTTCAGCAGGCATCCCGGCATATCGCCCAGGGGGGTCATTATGTCCCCCCATGTCGGCGATTGCCGCAGATCGCTGGACAATTCAGTCCAGCGATCTGCGGCAGATTCCGGGTCAATCGGGTCTCCAGTGACCCGATGACCCGGAATTACTGGCTGATCGGGGCCGTCAGAGACGGCCCCGAACAGCCAGAGGCAGCAGGGGTGAGGTGGCACTGGTGCCACCTCACGATCGCCCTGATTCGTCGGCCGGATTACCGGCCGACCAATCAGGGTGCCTGCTGCGGGTGTCACTCCCGCAACCCGCTCCGCCCCTCTTCCGGAGGACGTGAGCGGGTGCGGGAAGACGACCCCCGGTGCTGGGGACCCCGATCCCCGGCGTCCCTGTTGGGATCGGGGCCCCAGGAGCAGCGGCGGCGGCGGCGACGACGAGGGACTGACCTGTGCTGCTGGATCGTTGGAGGTGAGTGACAGCCTCCTGCTGTTGCTTAGCAACAGCTCCCAGCATGCAACAAGGGCATGCTGGGAGCTGTAGTTATGCAACAGCAGGAGGCAGACCACCACAACTCCCAGCATGCCCTTATGGGCATGCTGGGACTTATAGTTTTGCAACAGCTGAAGGCACATTCTTTCTATGTAAAAGTGTACCTTCAGCTGTTGTGTAACTACAACTCCCAGCTTGCACAAACAGCTAAAGTGCATGCTGGGAGTTGTAGTGGTGCATCTGGTGGTTGCATAACTACAACTCCCAGCATGCCCGTTGGCTGTCGGTGACTGCTGAGAGTTGTAGTTTTGCAACAGCTGAAGGCACACTGAGTTAAGTAGTAAACCAGTGTGTCTCCAGCTGTTGCATAACTACAATCCCCAGCATCCCCAGCCAATGTAGTTTGCCTCCGGCTGTTGCATAACTACAAGACCCAGCATGCCCTTCCGCTGTCCGTACATGCTGGGGGTTGTAGCTTTTGCAACAGCTGAAGGCACACTGGTTGCAAAACACTGAGTTTGTTACCAAACTCGGTGTTTCACAACCTGTGTGTCTCCAGCTGTTGCAAAACTACAACTCCCAGCATGCACTGATAGACCGTACATGCTGGGAGTTGTAGTTTTGCAACAGCTGGATGTTCCCCCCCCCCCCCCCAATGTGAATGTACAGGGTACACTCACATGGGCGGAGGATTACAGTAAGTATCTGGCTGCAAGTTTGAGCTGCGGCAAATTTTCTGTCGCAGCTCAAACTGCCAGCGAGAAACTACTGTGAACCCCCGCCCGTGCGACTGTACCCTAAAAACACTACACTACACTACCACACAATAAAATAAAAAGTAAAAAACACTACATATACACATACCCCTATACAACCCCCCTCCCCAATAAAAATGAAAAACGTCTGGTACGTCACTGTTTCCAAAACGGAGCCTCCAGCGGTTGCAAAACTACAACTCCCAGCATGCACTGATAGACCGTCCATGCTGGGAGTTGTAGTTTTGCAACAGCTGGATGTTCCCCCCTCCAATGTGAACGTACAGGGTACACTCACATGGGCGGAGGATTACAGTAAGTATCCGGCTGCAAGTTTGAGCTGCGTTAATTTCTGCCGCAGCTCAAACTGCCAGCGAGAAACTACTGTGAACCCCCGCTCGTGTGACTGTACCCTAAAAACACTACACTACACTACCACAAAATAAAATAAAAAGTAAAAAACACTACATATACACATACCCCTACACAGCCCCCCTCCCCTCCCCAATAAAAACGAAAAACGTCTGGTACGCTACTGTTTCCAGAACGGAGCCTCCAGCTGTTGCAAAACAACTACTCCCAGTATTGCCAGATAGCCACTGACTGTCCAGGCATGCTGGGAGTTTTACAACAGCTGGAGGCCCCCTGTTTGGGAATCACTGGCGTAGAATACACCTATGTCCACCCCTATGCAATCCCTAATTTAGGCCTCAAATGCGCATGGCACTCTCACTTTGGAGCCCTGTCGTATTTCCAGGCAACAGTTTAGGGCCACATATGGGGTATTGCCGTACTCGGGAGAAATTGGGCTTCAAATTTTCTGGGGTATTTTTTGCTATTACCCTTTTTAAAAATGTAAAATTTTTGGGAAAACAAGCATTTTAGGTAAAAAAAAAAATTTTTTTTTTTACGTATACAAAAGTCATAAAACACCTGTGGGGTATTAAGGTTCACATTACCCCTTGTTACGTTCCCCGAGGGGTCTAGTTTCCAAAATGGTATGCCATGTGTTTTTTTTTTTGCTGTTCTGGCACCATAGGGGCTTCCTAAATGCGGCATGCCCCCAGAGCAAAATTTGCTTTCAAAAAGCCAAATGTGACTCCTTCTCTTCTGAGACCTGTAGTGCGCCAGCAGAGCACTTTTCACCCCCATATGGGGTGTTTTCTGAATCGGGAGAAATTGGGCTTCAAATTTTGGGGGGTGTTTTCTGCTATTACCCTTTTTAAAAATGTAAAAATTTTGGGAAACCAAGCATTTTAGGTGAAAAAAATAAAAAATGTTCACATATGCAAAAGTCGGGAAACACCTGTAGGGTATTAAGGTTCACATTACCCCTTGTTACGTTCCCCGAGGGGTCTAGTTTCCAAAATGGTATGCCATGTGTTTTTTTTTTGCTGTTCTGGCACCATAGGGGCTTCCTAAATGCGACATGCCCCCAGAGCAAAATTTGCTTCAAAAAGCCAAATGTGACTCCTTCTCTTCTGAGACCTGTAGTGCGCCAGCAGAGCAATTTTCACCCCCATATGGGGTGTTTTCTGAATCGGGAGAAATTGGGTTTCAAATTTTGGGGGGTATTTTCTGCTATTACACTTTTTAAAAATGTAAAATTTTTGGGAAACCAAGCATTTTAGGTAAAAAATATATAATTTTTTTACATATGCTAAAGTCGTGAAACACCTGTGGGGTATTAAGGTTCACTTTACCCCTTGTTACGTTCCCTGAGGAGTCTAGTTTCCAAAATGGTATGCCATGTGTGTTTTTTTTGCTGTTCTGGCACCATAGGGGCTTCCTAAAGGTGACATGCCCCCCAAAAACCATTTGACGCTCCTTCCCTTCTGAGCCCTCTACTGCGCCCGCTGAACAATTAACATAGACATATGAGGTATGTGCTTACTCGAGAGAAATTGGGTTTCAAATACAAGTAAAAATTTTCTCCTTTTTACCCCTTTCAAAAATTCAAAAATTGGGTTTACAAGAAAATGCGAGTGTAAAAAATGAAGATTTTGAATTTTCTCCTTCACTTTGCTGCTATTCCTGTGAAACACCTAAAGGGTTAATACACTTACTGAATGTCATTTTGAATACTTTGGGGGGTGTAGTTTTTATAATGGGGTCTTTTATGGGGCATTTCTAATATGAAGACCCTTCAAATCCACTTCAAACGTGAACTGGTCCATGAAAAATAGCGAGTTTGAAAATTTTGTGAAAAATTTCAAAATTGCTGCTGAACTTTGAAGCCCTCTGGTGTCTTCCAAAAGTAAAAACTCATAAATTTTATGATGCAGACATAAAGTAGACATATTGTATATGTGAACCCAAAAAAAATATATTTTGAATATCCATTTTCCTTACAAGCAGAGAGCTTCAAAGTTAGAAAAATGCAAAATTTTCATTTTTTTCATCAAATTTGGTGATTTTTCACCAAGAAAGGATGCAAGTTACCATAAAATTTTACCACTAAGTTAAAGTAGAATATGTCACGAAAAAACAATCTCGGAATCAGAATGATAACTAAAAGCATTCCAGAGTTATTAATGTTTAAAGTGACAGTGGTCAGAATTGCAAAAAACGCTCCGGTCCTTAAGGGGTTAAGGACTCAGCCCATTTTGGCCTTAAGGACTCAGACAATTTAATTTTTACGTTTTCATTTTTTCCTCCTCGCCTTCTAAAAATCATAACTCTTTTATATTTTCATCCACAGACTAGTATGAGGGCTTGTTTTTTGCGTGACCAGTTGTCCTTTGTAATGACATCACTCATTATATCATAAAATGTATGGCGCAACCAAAAAACACTATTTTTGTGGGGAAATTAAAACGAAAAACGCAATTTTGCTAATTTTGGAAGGTTTTGTTTTCACGCCGTACAATTTATGGTAAAAGTGACGTGTGTTCTTTATTCTGAGGGTCAATACAATTAAAATGATACCCATTATTATATACTTTTATATTATTGTTGCGCTTAAAAAAAATCACAAACTTTTTAACCAAATTAGTACATTTATAATCCCTTTATTTTGATGACCTATAACTTTTTTATTTTTCCGTATAAGCGGCGGTATGGGGGCTCATTTTTTGCGCCATGATTTGTACTTTTTTTTTATATCACATTTGCATATAAAAAACTTTTAATACATTTTTTATAATTTTTTTTAATAAAATGTATTAAAAAAGTAGGAATTTTGGACTTTTTTTATTTTTTTTCGTTCACGCCGTTCACCGTACGGGATCATTAACATTTTATTTTAATAGTTCGGACATTTACGCACGCGGCGATACCAAATATGTCTATAAAAAATGTTTTTTTACGCTTTTTGGGGGTAAAATAGGAAAAAACGGACATTTTACTTTTTTATTGGGGGAGGGGATTTTTCACTTTTTTTTTACTTTTACTTTTACATTTTTTTAAATTTTTTTTTTTACACTTGAATAGTCCCCATAGGGGACTATTCATAGCAATACCATGATTGCTAATACTGATCTGTTCTATGTATAGGACATAGAACAGATCAGTATTATCGGTCATCTCCTGCTCTGGTCTGCTCGATCACAGACCAGAGCAGGAGACGCCGGGAGCCGCACGGAGGAAGGAGAGGGGACCTCCGTGCGGCGTTATGAATGATCGGATCCCCGCAGCAGCGCTGCGGGCGATCCGATCGTTCATTTAAATCGCGAACCGCCGCAGATGCCGGGATCTGTATTGATCCCGGCACCTGAGGGGTTAATGGCGGACGCCCGCGAGATCGCGGGCGTCGGCCATTGCCGGCGGGTCCCTGGCTGCGATCAGCAGCCGGGATCAGCCGCGCATGACACGGGCATCGCTCCGATGCCCGCGGTTATGCTTAAGACGTAAATGTACGTCCTGGTGCGTTAAGTACCACCTCACCAGGACGTACATTTATGTCCTGCGTCCTTAAGGGGTTAAAGTCCTATACAAGTCTATGGGAAACGGCTGGAGATATTTCGATAATACTTGGTCACATGTTACTTATATGTCCACTTAAAATATAGGATAGTTCATTTAACCCTTAACTAGCCCATTTGTGAGGGTCAGGGATTTTTTTTTAAAGTCCCATGCAAATCAATGGGAAATGTATGTTCCCACATAACTTCTGTACGGCTGGAGATATTTCAATACCTGGTACACATATTATGGGTCAGGATATGAGGTCGGGATATGTGGTCGGGATAGGAGGTCGAGATTGGTGGTCGAGTTACGAGGTCAGGATATGAGGACGGGATATGAGGATGGTATAGGAGGTGCAGATAGGAGGACGGGATAGGAGGACAGGATAGGAGGACGGGATAGGAGGTCGGGATAGGAGGTCGGGATAGGAGGTCGGGATAGGAGGTCGGGATAGGAGGTCGAGATAGGAGGTCGAGATAGGAGGTCGAGATAGGAGATCGAGATAGGAGGACGGGATAGGAGGACGGGATAGGAGGACGGGATAGAAGGTCGAGATAGGAGGACAGTATAGGAGGTCGAGATAGGAGGTCGAGGTAGGAGGTCAGGATATGAGGTCGAGATAGGAGGACGGGATAGGAGGTCGGGATAGGAGGACGGGATAGGAGGACGGGATAGGAGGTCGGGATAGTAGGATGGGACATGGGGACGGGATATGGGGTTGGGATATGACAACAATATATGGGGATGGGATATGAAGTCAAAAGTTTCCTCCTTTGTTGATTTTACTTCCCGACAAGGATGACGAAGGAAAAACCGGGTAACACCGGGTACTCAGCTAGTTCTAATATAAAAAAATGAAGAGCTTTGTAAACTTATCACACAAAATATCACACCCTTTTGTGTATACGGCTCCTTAAAAGACTAGTGGGGTCTTATGGTGCCCGATCTGGTTCTGAAAGCATGTGATAATCCATTTGCTCATTCTGATAATTGAGAAACAGTGCAAAAGAAGGGAGATGGAACAGATCGGCATGACTATTGTGAGATGTTAACAGGAAAATTTCCACAAGATACCTGTCGTAAGTAGGTACCAGGTTTCAGGAAGCGCATATCCCATCCAGGGAAAACTTGATGAGATATGTGAAATCTAGAAAATAGTTAAAATCCCTGTCAAGACTTACCGTAGCTTGGCAAGTCCTGTTGTTGGGCCTTGATTTTAATGTAAAGAAAGGTAGGTTTAGTAGTGGGGACTTTCACCACCTTCATGGGCCACTCCAGATTTTCAGGTTGGTCAAAAGTCAGTAAAGGTGCTGAGGCCGATTAATACATTACTGGGCTTACAATAGGTGTAACCAAGTCTGCACTGAAACGCTATAAGAAACCTCTGCTGAAAGTGGGAGTCCTGAGGCGGGCAGGGGACATTTTATAGTAGTGAGCCCCAAGGCTAGTGGTTAAAAATACTATTTTATAATGGTTTTTATAACATGATGATTTATTTTTCAGCTATGATCATACAAGTCTCACGATGGAGCCCAAATCTCCAAGGAAAATTAAAAATGGCTTTCCTGGAATTGGGAAAAGAGTGGAGTCGGCTTTTCAAGATAATGGTGTGTTTACATGCAATTTCCTGTTTCATTCACAGTGATAATTTTTTTATTTTTATATTATGATGATCAGTGTAATGAAGGTGATCGAATGGTCAAAGGGATTTTTCTATATTTAAAAATGAAGACTTAAAGGGATTGGCTAGCCTGTAAAAATTGATGGATAAGCCATCAATGTTAGATTGGCGGGGGGGTCTGACTACAGACACCCTCAATATACAGCTGTTGAGGAGGCCGAGGTGCACACTTTTCAATGTTTACTCTTCCAGTGGAAAACATATATATTTTTTTTAAATCAACTGATTTGTAAGTTAGAGAAGGAAAAGTGGATAGGACGGCACATTTAAAACTCCAAGTTAATTGCAGCTTTAAAATCGTCAAGAACAAGGTGAACAAACAGTCAGTATGCACGGTTGACGCATTTCGAGTCTACGGCTCTTTAACGAAACCTACAGCATGTGCAGAATTGTAACATATTAATAGTCAAGGGGTGGGAGGGGGAGTGGACAGTGATGGTCGACACCTGTTGGGGTATTAACCCCCTGTGGACTTTCACTGAGCGCTCTCACACCTCTTACACATAAATGCCAGTATTGGCTAGTAAAACCGCATCATCTGAACAGGTAAAAAATAATAAACAAAGCTCTGGATAGGGGATTTGTTTTTTCACATGCCATATCTCCTTTAATAATATTGTTTTCATGTATAGTGGTAACATTTTATCAGTAAGTAGTACCTCAATAATTGTATTCTCCTTATATGTCTCAGATCGCCTGTATTTCTCCAGTGGAGCCAACCAGATTGAATACAGCCCTAGGAGGAAACACGTCATCCGCAAAATCCCAAATTACCAATGGCTGAACTGCAACTGAAGATAAAGGCTGTTTCAGATTAATTCTAAAATATGAAATGTGCCTCCAATCATGTGTCAGATAGATATACAAACATACACGTCAATATTAGGTAAAATTATATACAGCTTTATTAAATGCTTCCCAAACTTGATATGCAAAAGATGTCTAAGTGTTGCTGCCACCTTCTGTCAAAATTACAGATCATTATACATATTTAACATTCCTTTTTAAAACAAAAAGTCATGCTAAACAGACGCTGTACTTACCAACCTTCTTCTTGGTATGGGGCTCTTCTTCTGTAGCTCCTCCTCTAATGACGTCATCATTAGAGACTGGGGGTACAGAAGAAGAACCACGGACCGAGAAGAAGTATGGTAAGTAGATCTTCTGTATACAATATAGAGCAAATGCTGTATACTGTATGTAACCCCCACCCGCCAAAGAGCTAATTAGCGCTCTGCAGCACTAATTAAAGGGGTTATCCAGGAAAAAACTATTTTTTTCATATATATCAACTGGCTCCAGAAAGTTAAACAGATTTGTAAATTCCTTCTATTAAAAAATCTTAATCCTTTCAGTACTTATGAGCTGCTGAAGTTGAGCTGTTTTTTTCTGTCTAAGTGCTCTCTGATGACACGTGTCTCGGGAACCGCCCAATTTAGAAGCAAATCCCCATAGCAAACCTCTTCTACTCTGCTCTCTGCTGACATCTCTGCTTGTCTCGGGAACTGCACACTGTTGCCAGACAGAAAACAACAACTCAACTTCAGCAGTTGATAATTATTGAAAGGATTAAGATTTTTTAATAGAAGTAATTTACAAATCTGTTTAACTTTCTGGAGCCAGTTGATATATAAAAAAAAGTTTTTTCATGGAATACCCCTTTAACTCTCTTCTTGCTGAGCTGGCGCATAGCACTCAGCCCGGCAAGAAACTACTTTTGACATGTCAAAAGTTGTTGATCGTAGCAGGTCTTAGTCCTGAGACCCGCTGCAATTGCTAATGACAGGCTCCGCTCCCCGGCCAGCAGAGAGATCTATCATTTCTTTGTGTAGACTTCTATGCAGAGAAATGATTGATCTCTCTGCTGGCTGTGTCAAAAGTTGTTTTTAAATTACAGTATCCCTAACTCTTTACTGGGCTGGAGCATAGCTCCCAGCCCAGTAAGGGTTGAAAGCATGAGCTGTGCTCGCAGCTGTCTAGCTACGGGCACAGCTCAGACCCTATATTGCCAGGTTTGGCTCGGCCGAACATGGGAATACAGTATAGGGTCTGAGCTGTGCCCATAGATAGACAGCTGCGAGCACAGCTCATGCTTGAAACAGCTCATGTTCTAAAGTTATGCGTGTCGTGAACCTCCTGAAGATCGGATCGGACCGCTCAATCAATATGGTGACACTTCCTGCAAAAAAGTTGCAACATAATATAGAAGGGTACAACACAAATAGAGAAACACAGCCACACATCCACCATTTGTATTTTGATCTACTTGCTTCTCAGCATAATTTCCTCTTTTCATTCTCCCAGCCCTCTGGCAGTGAGCACATGGTATGTGTTCACACTGGTGTGGTTCTCTGTGGCGGCCATTGTTTCTATGATGCTTTGTCTGTGGGGTGGTGCGGCCCAAAGCCGGGGGCTTGGTCGGGCAGCAGTGGGGCTTCCTGGCCACTGGGTTGCTCCCCCGGTGGGCTTGGTGTCTCGGAGGCAGTGGTCCCTGCCCGGCACTATGCCAGTTAGGTTAGGGACCCACTCTGACTAGGTGGCCTTGACGTGGTGAGTGGGCTTGTACTTTTTGATCAAAATGTATACGAACAACCTGTTAGTTTTATAAATGAAAAAAAGAAAGTGTAAGTGCAGATCACAATTAATAAATGACACTGTCGAGGTCAACAGGGCATGCAACTATAGCAAAAATAAGTAAAGATAAAAAGGACTCCAGCTCACCGTGATTCATTGAGTCAAGGAGATACATCTGCAGGGAGCACGAGAGCAGGAAAGCCGAGCCATATCCTCGGTGAAGCAAGCTGATCCAATGAAGGGAAGAAGGGAAGGGGGCTCCAGCTCCACAAGACGGTAAGTAAAATTTAACCTTTAACGATACATG
Organism: Hyla sarda; assembly: GCF_029499605.1. NCBI lineage: Eukaryota > Metazoa > Chordata > Amphibia > Anura > Hylidae > Hyla > Hyla sarda. The sequence continues at coordinate 38,707,522 of NC_079190.1, read as the reverse complement.
GTTAAAAAATGTCCATGGTCCATGTAAACATAGAAAAAGACAAAAGTGCTCAGTGAGTTAAAACCCACGTCAACCGACGCGTTTCGGACCAACTAAGGGTCATTAGTCATGGTGCTGCATCCTATCTGGACGGCTGCTGCTTTTATACTGAACTAAGTATCATAGTCACATGACAAATTACATCACAGATTAAGCCACAGCTGATGTATAATCACCGATAATGGGAGTACGGCATATGCAAAGAAGTGCAAATAGAACTAAAACAAATGGGAATAACCATAGAAAAGAAGCTAATAAATGTACGCTAAATCAGTTTTGTAATTTATGCCTTTAGGATACCTATTATTCAACGTAAGAATCCAAAAGGCTTCTCGTTTGAGGAGGACGCGTGACCAGTCCCCTCCTCTGGATGGTGGATGCACCCTTTCGATGCCACATATTTCTATGAAGGACGCATCACCTTGGTGAGTTTCATGGATGTGTTTTGACAAACCAGATAGAGACCGCATGTTAAAAACCGCAGTGTGTGAACCGTGAAAATTTTCATATATGCGTCTTCAATTTTCTGGTGGTGCAACCTACATATTGCAATTTGTATAATCTACATGCTGCCAGATAAACGACATGTGTAGTGTCACAATTAATAAACGTTTTTAAAGGATATTTATTTCCATTTACAGTTGACACAAATTCTGTCGATCTGGCAACATGTTTGCAAAGATTGCATCTATTTCGGGCACACTTAAAGAAACCCTTAAGATGGAGCCAGGTACTCGAAGGCTCTTTGCTAACTATGTCGCTTGGTGATAATTGATTGCCCAGCGTACGGCCTCTTCTGTGATTTACCTTATCACTACATTTCTTATCGTTATTATAATCCAATCAAAAGTACTAATATGGAATCTAATCCAGGATCGGCTGTTGCTGATAGCAACCATTTTTCTGAATTAAGCCTTGACAACACAGAACGCTTAAATAAAGTTACAAACCTTTTTTCAAAGGAAAATAATCCCACGTTTCCATTTGACATTCGTAAGCTCATGTGGGACCTTGAACACCAAAAAACTCAACAATTGCGATTGTGGTGGGATGCAACAACTTTAAAACAATATGTCGAAAATCAAATGGTACCCCGGGGTTTACGAATAAGAAAAAAATCCACCTCAGTTCTGGAGGATGAATATCAGGAACGTTGGAACAATGCACTATCTGAATGCTCTTTTAAGCTCATAAATATACTAATAGAACGGGAACAAAAAAAGTTAAAAGACATTGAAACTAACATAAGTGATCTTACACAATCATTGGATAAATATAGGACTCATTCAGACATGACAGAATTACAAGCCACTATGAATAAACATTTACAAGAACTCGAGGAGGCAATAACTAATGTTAAAAAGACTAAATTCAACAGGGATCTCCGCAACTATGCCACTAATTCGGTATACACCTGGCAAGGGCGTTTCCCGAATAAACATCCCCGGTCCATTCTAAAGAGAAACACCAACTACAATGATTCAAAAATACAAAGGAAAAATGTCAATTTCAGTTCGTCAGATATAGACACCACAGATAACTGTACCGATGTATCAGAGGAGGACATGCCACATACTGCATCAGTTCCCATCAACGTGTCAAAAAACGGGAATGGTCCCACAATAAAACCAGTAAAAAAGAAAAACAAATACAAATCAAACGCAGGGGGCACAGAGCAGGACGAAAACACAGAAAATATAAACACCCGTCGCACCAGACATCAGACCAACAGATGTTGACTGATTGTGCATCAGAGACTCGACCACCCCTAAAAAATCCACTTTTGAAGGAATGTCATTCACCAAATTCTAACAATATTTCATCTTCAGTAATCAATATTTCAGCCAGCATTTTGACCCTTCAACAAATCAGGGCACTTGAAAAATGTTTAAATTTTGTGCCGGATCAAAACTTTGACTTATATAGGACATTACAGGATGTTAATCGCTTTGTAAGACTCCTTACTGTGAAACGTCACTTTAACTCTGATAATGATCACGTTGCCATGGGAGATGACACACCTCCCATGTGTCTGAATACATTGGGAACTAACCAATTGCCACTTCATCACTCCTTTAAGGATCAATGTGCTATGCTCAACATGGTTGATCTGTCAGCAGAATCTTTTGTGTCTGACATCACCCCAGTCACTAACACTAAAAAAAAGCTTTAAAACAGCTAACCCTTATTTTTATCCGGTTAATGCGAGAACTGAATCCATGGACACTTTTCAAGGTCGTGTGGAGAGAGATCTGAAGGATCTTTCTCAAAACAACAACAAAAAAACATCCTTTAATAATTTAACTAGTGCAGAAAGAAAAGCTCTCAAACAACTGGAAAAGAACCCCAACATTATAGTTAGGGGAGCAGATAAGGGTGGAGCTACGGTCATTTTGGATAGATCACTATACCATGACCAGGTGTTAAACATGCTTAGTGATGTGGTAACATACCGAAAAATCCCTAGTGATCCTACGGAAATAGTGAAAAAGGAGTTAAAAGCATTAATATCCTATGGTGTATCTCTGAACATTTTCAGTGAGCAACAGGGTGATTTTCTCTGTCCTGATTGTCCGGTTATGCCAGTCTTTCATGCACTACCCAAGATCCACAAACAGGTATTCCCTCCACCGTTACGTCCCTTAGTGGCAGGGATTGGATCAGTGCATGAAAGACTGGCATCGTGGGTGGATTTGCTGTTGCAGCCTTTGGTTGTACGCACTGCAGGCTATGTCCGCGATACTAAAGCTTTATTGTCAGCTATAAAGAAAATTGATTGGCTAGACGGTTATTTGTGGTTATCTTGTGATGTGACTAGCTTCTATTCTTGCATTCCGCACCATATGGCAATAGAGGCTGTCAAATACCATGTTAGAAAGTACAGTAACTATGATGTGACATTATCAAATTTTTTACTGGATGCATTGCTTTTTCTCCTGGAGAATAATTTTTTCCGCTTTGACACTGATCATTACATTCAAATTACAGCCAATTTATACATGGCATACTGGGAGGAGGTTCATCTATATTCGGCCGATAACCCTTATGCCTGTGCTGTGCACTGGTACGGCCGATATATAGATGACCTCCTCCTAATATGGTCCCACTCCCGTGACGAGGCCACGTTGTTCCTCAAATACATCAACAACAATAATTTAAATTTAAGGTTCACATTGGAGTGGGGGGGCCCTTCAATAAATTTTTGGGATGTACATCTGACGGGTGACACATCTATCAAATCGGTGCATTCAGAAATGTACAGAAAGCCTACTTCAGGCAACAGTATTCTTTTTGCAACAAGCTGCCATCCCAGTCATGTTACCCGCAATCTACCGGTGGGAGAATACATTAGGGCTAAACGTGCTTCGTCCACAGAAACCTCCTTTGAGCATACATGCACCGATATTGATAAGAGATTACTGGCTAGGGGTTACTCTAGAGCCACACTAATCAGAGCAAAAAATATAGCCAAAAATAAGACCCGTGAGGCTCTTTTAACAGAAACCAGTACCAAAGTTAATCCTGACAGTGTCAAGGCGAGGAATAAAATTACATTCTCAAAACAATATAGTACCGATTTTCCAGCGATCAAAAGCATTGTATCCAAACATCTACCGGTTCTATTTGATTATGAAGTTTTGACTTCTATTTTGCATGAAGGGGTCCAGTTTGTGGCCATAAGAGGCCGTACGCTAGGCAATCAATTATCACCAAGCGACATAGTTAGCAAAGAGCCTTCGAGTACCTGGCTCCATCTTAAGGGTTTCTTTAACCCCTTAAGGACTCAGGGTTTTTCCGTTTTTGCACTTTCGTTTTTTCCTCCTTACCTTTTAAAAATCATAACCCTTTCAATTTTCCACCTAAAAATCCATATTATGGCTTATTTTTTGTGTCACCAATTCTACTTTGCAGTGACATTAGTCATTTTACCCAAAAATGCACGGCGAAACGGAAATAAAAATCATTGTGCGACAAAATTGAAAAAAAAACGCCATTTTGTAACTTTTGGGGGCTTCCGTTTCTACGCAGTGCATATTTCGGTAAAAATTATACCTTATCATTATTCTGTAGGTCCATACGGTTAAAATGATACCCTACTTATATAGGTTTGATTTTGTCGCACTTCTGGAAAAAATCATAACTACATGCAGGAAAATGTATACGTTTAAAAATGTCATCTTCTGACCCCTATAACTTTTTTATTTTTCTCCGTACGGGGCGGTATGAGGGCTAATTTTTTGCGCCGTGATCTGAAGTTTTTATCGGTATGATTTTTGTTTTGATCACTTTTTATTCATTTTTTAATGGTATAAAAAGTGACCAAAATACGCTTTTTTGGACTTTGGAATTTTTTTGCGCGAACGCCATTGACCGTACGGCTTAATTAATTATATATTTTTATAGTTCGGACATTTACGCACGCGGCGATACCACATATGTTTATTTTTTATTTTTTTTACACTGTTTTATTTTTTTTATGGGAAAAGGGGGGTGATTCAAACTTTTATTAGGGAAGGGGTTAAATGACCTTTATTAACACTTTTTTTTTTACATTTTTTTTGCAGTGTTATAGGTCCCATAGGGACCTATAACACTGCACACACTGATCTCTCATCCTGATCACAGGCGTGTATTAACACGCCTGTGATCAGTATTATCGGCACTTGACTGCTCCTGCCTGGATCTCAGGCACGGAGCAGTCATTCGCTGATCGGACACCGGGGAGGCAGGTAAGGGCCCTCCCGGTGTCCGGTCAGCTGTTCGGGACGCCGCGATTTCACCATGGCGGTCCCGAACAGCCCGACTGAGCAGCCGGGTCACTTTCAGTTTCACTTTAGAAGCGGCGGTCAGCTTTGACCGCCGCTTCTAAAGGGTTAATACCGCACATCGCCGCGATTGGCGATGTGTGGTATTAGCCGCGGGTCCCGGCCATTGATTAGTGCCGGGACTGACGCGATATGATGCGGGATCGCGGCGCGATCCCGCTTCATATCGCGGGAGCCGGTGCAGGACGTAAATATACGTCCTGCGTCGTTAAGGGGTTAAGTGTGCCCGAAATAGATGCAATCTTTGCAAACATGTTGCCAGATCGACAGAATTTGTGTCAACTGTAAATGGAAATAAATATCCTATAAAAACGTTTATCAATTGTGACACTACACATGTCGTTTATCTGGCAGCATGTAGATTATACAAATTGCAATATGTAGGTTGCACCACCAGAAAATTGAAGAGACGCATATATGAACATTTTCACGGTTCACACACTGCGGTTTTTAACATGCGGTCTCTATCTGGTTTGTCAAAACACATCCATGAAACTCACCAAGGTGATGCGTCCTTCATAGAAATATGTGGCATCGAAAGGGTGCATCCACCGTCCAGAGGAGGGGACTGGTCACGCGTCCTCCTCAAACGAGAAGCCTTTTGGATTCTTACGTTGGATAATAGGTATCCTAAAGGCATGAATTACAAAACTGATTTAGCGTACATTTATTAGCTTCTTTTCTATGGTTATTCCCATTTGTTTTAGTTCTATTTGCACTTCTTTGCATATGCCGTACTCCCATTATCGGTGATTATACATCAGCTGTGGCTTAATCTGTGATGTAATTTGTCATGTGACTATGATACTTAGTTCAGTATAAAAGCAGCAGCCGTCCAGATAGGATGCAGCACCATGACTAAGGACCCTTAGTTGGTCCGAAACGCGTCGGTTGACGTGGGTTTTAACTCACTGAGCACTTTTGTCTTTTTCTATGTTTATTTGGACCATGGACATTTTTTAACCATGTATCATTAAAGGTTAAATTTTACTTACCGTCTTGTGGAGCTGGAGCCCCCTTCCCTTCTTCCCTTCATTGGATCGGCATGCAACTATACCAAAGTTGCAAAGACTAAAAAATATATATATATAGAAAAAAATGTTGCCCGGACCTTCCAAGATAGTGTAATCAATTGTATATAAAAATAGATTACTGCGTCGTGCTCCAATAATAATTCAAAAAATTTTTTATTGTTAAAATAAAATCTAATACAGTGCATTACTCCTCACAGGGCCCATGTGAGAAGAACACATAAGATGTATATACACATGCAGACAATCTTAAAATATAAACAATTTTAAAATAATTAATTTTAAAATGACTGGCATATAAGGTTGCTCTATATGGGCAAAATATGACTCAAATCTGTATATATCCTCGCAATATGGGGATATAGCAAAGATATTTGAAATGAATAAGTGTCCTTTATATATAAAAGGGCATCATCTCTTTAAGAAGCAAAAGCACAGTAACTAAACTTTGGCTACAAATTTGGCTAACTTGTGACTTACTATTATACTGCCAATTTCAGGTTTAAGATGGAAGTTTTCTTCTAAGTGTCCCATGTCATCCTAAATTTTCTAAAAGTTTTACTTATCTGACTGATAAACAGCTGATTTTTGCCAGGAAGATGTCTGCTATACCTTTATCCTGTAGCAGCTGACCATATAATAGTCCATATGAGCGTTAGCCGATGTATGGTTGTTGCACTGCTCTACGGTTCCTGGTGGGGGAGCTCCTGAGCTGTGTACCCAGCATCATTCCCTAACAGGGACAATGTATATATGTGAAGAACAGTTTTTTCCAAACAGTGCTTCTCCAGCTGTTGCAAAACTACAACTCCCAGCATGCCCGGACAGCCAAAGGCTGTCCGGGCATGCTGGGAGTTGTAGTTTTGCAACAGCTGGAGATGCACTGTTTGGAAAACACTGGTGTAGAACAATCTAAATGAAAGATTGCACAACTACAAAAGCTTCTAAAATACAACCGGGCGTTCATTCATCTTTGTACAACTCTGATGACGTAAAGGGAATGGCATTGCAGTCATATATTTTAATCATATGTCAGTGTCAAATGCACATATGTATATTTATGGGCAATTTCATATTTATAGGCGATGGAAACCTCTCATTCTGGCTTTGTACTTAAAGAAGTATTCCGGGATTTTTTTTTTTAACTATGCTACAGGGACTGTGAAGTTAGTGTAGTTCATAACATAGTGTCTGTACCTGTGTTTCATGGCAGTCTTACAATTCTTTTGTGATTTTTGCCCCAATATTTATTTTTAACAGCATACAAAATGTCATCTCAGATTTTCCCAGGATGCAGTGCCGACCGAGACATTACATCACTAGTCAGGTGTTCAGAGGCAGCCTGTCTGTGCTTCAATGGGTGGAGTGACCGCTAGGGGGAGGGAGATCATTCCGCAGTGAATTGTAGTTTTGCAACAGCTGGAGGCACCCATGCCAGAAATCACTGGTCTATTGCATTAAAAGGATCCCATGTATGTTTCACTGGGTCGGGTGGCTGATGTGTGGGAGGGAGAAAAGTCACCTCACACTTACAAACAAGGAATTATGGGATTTGTAGTTCAAGGGAAGGAACTCCAACAGGAAATAGCCAGTTCACAAAAAAGATAGCCAGTGTTATGGTTGACTCAGAAAATAGTCATTTAGCTCCAAGACAAGCACTGATCCTCCTAAGCATGTCCATTACTGTCTGGCAGGTACGTACTAAAATCACCTTATGGTAGAGAACCCCTTAAAATCATTGCGGTTAATTGGAATAACTTTTGATATGATGTACAGATGCGTCAAAGGTTTAGATCGCATCAGGTCCCAGTCCTAAGATCTGATGCGATCGCAAGTTATAGCCGGGTGTGGTGCCCTACAGCACATGCCTTTCTTCCTCGGCCGTCACTTTAACCTGACTAATTCCCTATGGACTCTAATGCAGTGAATAAGCCAGACACAGCTTCTGGCAGAGGGCGAAGCATGCTGCTGTGCACTTTATAGGGTTACAGCTTGCCGTCAGGATATAGGATATAGACCCGGTGCTATGTGGACAACATGTCAAATGTTTTTCCAAATTACAGTGATGCTATAATATGATGTGAAAATACTTTCTTCATAGGTCTGTATTCAAATTTTTGTTTAGTTTCTTCTCTACAGCCTATACTCTATACTTCTACACAGCCTATGGCCATCATTTACTATTGCAAACCCGACATGTTTTGTCGGGTTGTGCGCCAGATTCTGTCGCAGTGCGCCATAAATTCTGTCTGCGCCAGAATTTGTGCCAGAATTTAAAAAAACCCAGACTAACTGTCCATTTTGCTAAGAAAACCCGGAAAAGGGGCGTGGCCACCGGGAAAAGAGGGTGTGGTCTCAGAAAAGGGGCGTGTCCCTGACATTTTAACAAAATAACTACATATTTATTAAGGTTTCCACATAAAATGTGGTGGATTTGAGCTGAGGAAAACCCTACAGATCAGAACATGTGTAAAAAAAGCAAAGTGTAGGGAAACTGGAAAATGTAGGGAAACCTTAGTAAATACCGTGGAAAATAAATTGTAGGGAATTAAAACCCACAAAGAAACCTACACAACACTCTTAGTAAACGAGGGCCTATATGTTTGTCCCCCTACAGGCTGCCTTGTATCTGCTCCCTTCTCTATCTACATCCTGCATGAGCTGTCCCCCAATGATTATTTTCCCCTTTTCACAATCCGAGCTGGTATGTACACCCCTCCAAACTCCTTGCTGCTATCTCTAAGACTAAGAAAGTACAAAGGCCATGTGACAAATTTGCAAGAGCACACAACCCAGGGAAGAAGCACTGTTTTGGGTTTACATCCTTGTGGTGCCACAGCCAGTGATCGTTCATGGTGCTGATAGTCTTGGGGCTGTCTGATTGCTTAGGGGGGCACACAACAAGTAATGCAGGTGGCTCAGTCCCTAGGGGCACGCCCTGATTTAGTCTCAAACATGCTTTTAGTTGCATACCAGGCTGACCACAGTTTCTAGAGTGGAGTGGCGGTCAGTAACCTAGACAACAAGCTGTCAACAAGGGAAGGAAAGAATCAGGAAAATCATGAGAAGGAGGCAAGTTTGTTAAAGTAAATGTATGGCTTCGGCAAACTTTAAACTAAGGGCTCATTCACACTACGTTTTGGGAATATGGCAGCCAGATCTGGCAGGAGAATATAAAAACCGGCCGCTGCTATATCCACGCCGGACCCGCGCTGCACTGCATTCATTTGAATGAGCCAAATGGAGTCAGAGAGTTACTTTGGTTGGCTAATTTTTGGCCCATATACGGTTTTGTTGCCAGACTTAAAACCATGGTCTACCAGTGTTTTTAGTCTGGCAATAAAACTGATATGGTTAAAAATGAGCCAATCGAAGTTAGTATCGGACTCCATTCAGCTCCTTCAAATAATTGGGGTGCGGCGTGGGTCCGCAGGGAAAAGGCAGCGGATGGTTTTTAAATTCTCCCGCCGGATCCGGCTGCTGTATCCCCAAAATGTGGTGTGAATGCACACTAAGGTGTATGGGCACCTTAAAGAGTACCTGTCATCAAACCATATTTTCTAAAATAACTCAGATTATATCCCCTAACTACTCCTAACACCCCTCCTGCCTTTCCGAGCTTTTAACACAGCTGTCACGCCCCCTCCCATAGACTTGCTTGAGGGGGCGGGGTGTGACATCATGAAGGGGTGGGGCTTTGACATCACGAGCTCCCGTCGCCGGCTCCAGCGTTCGGAACAGTTGCGTTCCAAATGGTGAGCAGCGGAGTACCCCTTTAATTCTTTCTGTGGACTCCGCACGGAATGCTTAGCAGTCTATGAGATGCCACATTCCTGTATGGTCTTAGGAATGCCTGCACAGAGAACATAGCCTAAAAATACCTACGCAGTGAACCCCCCCTAGAGGTGATGGAAAACTAAATTTTATGATGTAATTGCAGAATACTGCTGTATGGAAATAGGGGATTTGGAGTTCTGACTGATAAAGACAGAGCTCAGTCCTTTTTTAAGAATTTTGCAATTTTTTTAATTAAATAGAATTACATTATAGCTACATTTTCCTTCCCTCAACTACTTCCATTAGCCCCTGCAACATCTCAAACCACCAAGAATATTAGTCATCAGCATAGGTTACCATTAGTCAGCAAGAGCAGCATTTTGCCATCACCACTGTGAGCACCAATACCGTGTTTCCCCGAAAATAAGACACTGTATTATATTTATTTTTCCTCAATAAGACACACTATGGCTTATTTTCAGGGGATGTCTTATTTTTATTAAAGGGGTACTCCAGTGCCTAGACATCTTATCCCCTATCCAAAGGATAGGGGATAAGATGCCTGATCGCTGGAGTCCCGCCGCTGGGGACCCCCGTGATCTTGCATGCCGCACCCCGTTTGTAATCAGTGCCCGGAGTATGCTCGCTCCGGGGACTGATTACGCTCGACCGCAGGGCCAGGGGCGTGTGACGTCACGCCTCCGCCCCCGTGGGACGACAGGCTCCGCCCCTCAATGCAAGCCAATGGGAAGGGGCGTGATAGCCATCATGCCCCCTCCCGTAGGCTTGCATTGAGGGGCGGAGCGTGACGTCACACGGGGGCGGAGGCATCATGTCACACGCCGCTGGCCCTGCGATCGAGCGTAATCAGTCCCCGGAGCGAACACGCTCAGGGGACTGATTGCAAACGGGGTGCCGCGTCCATGATCCCGGGGGTCCCCAGCGGCGGGACTCCAGCGATCAGGCATCTTATCCCCTATCCTTTGGATAGGGGATAAGATGTCTAGGCACCGGAGTACCCCTTTAAGTATGGTACAACAATACAACAATCTACATTCAATTCAATGATCTCTCTGGGCTCAGTAGCAGACTGCTTGCTGAAGGTTTTCCCCTATCCTTTGGTGTATGTGTGGGGTGAGAGAGACCCACAGTGATTAGTAACATGGCAGCCACAGCTTTATTCTTCCCCCTGAGAACCCACAAAGCAGAACTTTCTGTTCCACTGAGGAGACTTTTACTTTCACTTTCTGTTTCCCTCTATGCTGCGCCTGGCAGCACGAACAGAAGGACCGGGACCTGACAGTAAGAGTCGACCTTGTTGATGGGGCTGCCGACACCTCTCCGGTCACCTCCGAGATAGCAGCTGTCACGATGGGGCAGATGAGAAGGGCTGCCCGTCTTCTTTACCGTTCCGTATCGGTACGCTTAGCCACGCCTACCACTATGTCTTATTTTCAGGGTATGGCTTATATTACGGCAAAGCTTACAAATTCTGCTATGGCTTATTTTGTGGATATGTCTTATTTTCGGGGAAACAGGGTAATCTTGGAAACTCCCCTGATGAAAAACTATGACGCTAAAATGCACCAGACAGGGATTCTTTACTGTAAGAGCAGTGAGACTATGGAACTCTCTGCCGCATGATGTTGTGATGTCTGACTTAATAAACAAGTTCAAGGGGGTCTGGATGTTTTTTTTTTTTTAAATATAATATTACAGGTTATGGATACTAAATTCATGTAGATAGAACGTTGATCCAGGGATTTATTCTGATCGCCATATTGGAGCCGGTAAGGATTTTTTCTATGTCATGGGGCAATTGGCATCAGTCTCATGGTTTTTTTTTTTTTTGCCTTCCTTTGGATGAACACAGTGGGGTTTTAGGTTGAACTTGATGGACCTACGTTTTTTTTTTGTTTTTTTTAAAAACCTTACAAACTATGTACAGTATGTAAGAATACATACTTGCCATAAAAAGAGGTTTATGTTTGTTTGTTTTTTTCCTAAGGGGGAAAAAGATGCAAAAGCATTATTATTAATATGGAATGTACAAAAGAAAAAAAGACATTACACATCTGTCCCCACTATAGGATCCTCTTATTCTGCCCATGTACTATGGAAACACAGGTGTGCTGTACTACTGCCCACATATACAGAAGAGGAAGAGATACCGAGAACTACAACCGACACTGTGCTAAAGTATCAGGGGACTAGAGATGCCATGTATAGATGCTTCTACACACTAATAAAACAGGCACTACTGAAGAGTTAAAGGGGTACTCCGGTGGAAAACAAAAAAACTGTTTTAAAATCAACTGGTACGGCCTCACCTGGAATATGCTGTTCAGTTTTGGGCACCTGTCCATAAAAGGGACACTGCGGAGTTGGAAAGGGTGCAGAGACGCGCGACTAAACTAATATGGGGCATGGATCATCTTAGCTATGAGGAGCGATTAAAGGAGTTACAATTGTTTAGTCTTGAGAAGAGACGTTTAAGGGGGGATATGATAAACGTATATAAGTATATTAATGGCCCATACAAAAAATATGGAGAAAAACTGTTCCAGGTTAAACCCCCCCAAAGGACGAGGGGGCACTCCCTCCGTCTGGAGAAGAAAAAGTTTAGTCTCAAGGGGCGACACGCCTTCTTTACCGTGAGGACTGTGAATTTATGGAACGGTCTACCTCAGGAACTGGTCACAGCAGGAACAATTAACAGCTTTAAAACAGGATTAGATACATTCCTGGAACAAAATAACATTAATGCTTATGAAGAAATATAAAATCCCATCCCTTCCCCAATATCGCGCCACACCCCTACCCATCAATTCCCTGGTTGAACTTGATGGACATATGTCTTTTTTCGACCGTACTAACTATGTAACTATGTAACTGGTGCCAGAAAGTTAAACAGATTTGTAAATTACTTCTATATAAAAATCTTAATCCTTCCAGTACTTCTCGGCTGCTGTATGCTCCAGAGGAAGTTTTTTTCTTTTTGAATTTATTTTCTGTCTGACCACAGTGCTCTCTGCTGCCACCTCTGTCCATGTCAGGAACTGTACGGAGCAGGAGAGGTTTGCTATGTGGTGTTCTGCTGTAGGTTTCATCTATTATGTAAAACGGGAACCTGTAAAACAAATTTTTGCACTTACAGCAGGTGTAGATTTCATTTCCTAACTATCAGGCAGCTGGGAATGCACCAGAAGTATTACATTCCGGATTCTTTTAATACATTTAAATGGTCAAGTAACTCGGAATATCACCTTATAATGCAATTGTATCTAAGACAGTAATGATTGAACACAGCATCAAATCTGCAAAAACACTGTGAATATAACCTAAACATTTCTGAAAACACTCACTTGTGGGGGAATTCATCATCCATGCGCCTGGCGTATTTGTCAAAAAGCCACTTTTTTTTTTTTTGTGCAACAAATATAGCAACTTTTTGACACTTTGCCATGTGCTCACCAAGTGGGTGTAGCTTGTCGAAAAATAAAGGGGGCGTGGTGCCAAATGTACCCCAAATTTTTAGCAGTTTCTGACTATAAACAGACGTGAAATGCAGCTACCGTATTTTTCGCCATATAGGACGCACCGGCGTATAAGACGCACCCAATTTTTAGGGGCAAAATCTAAAAAAATAAAGATTTTGAACCCAATAGTGGTCTTCAACCTTCGGACCTCCAGATGTTGCAAAACTACAACTTCCAGCATGCCCGGACAGCCGTTGGCTGTCCGGGCATGCTGGGAGTTGTAGTTTTGCAACATCTGGAGGTCCGCAGATTGAAGACCACTGCATAGGAGGTAATACTCACGTGTCCCCGCCGCTCCGGACCCGTCACCGCTGCCCTGGATGTCGCTCCATCGCTGTTGCCGTGTCCCCGTCGCTCCGGAACGTCTCTGCTGCCGGCCGGGTATCCTCGCCCTCCGTCGCCGCCATCACGTCGTTACGCACGCCGACGCACGTACGCGACGACGAGGAAGGAGAGCGCCGGCCATACAGGGGATGCCTGAACGGAGAAGACACCGAGGAGGCAGGCAAGGTCCCTCCCGGTGTCCTGTAAGCACTAACCCGGCTATTCAGTCGGGCTGTTCAGGACCGCCGCGGTGAAATCGTGGCGGTCCCGAACAGCCTGACTGAACAGCCGGGTTAGTGTCACTTTCCCTTCAGACGCGGTGGTCAGCTTTGATCGCCGCGTCTGTAGGGTTAATACAGGGCATCACCGCGATCAGTGATGTCCTGTATTAGCCGCGGGTCCCGGCCGTTGATGGCCGCAGGGACCGCCGCGATAGGGGTGTATTCGCCGTATAAGACGCACCGACTTTTCCCCCCCAGTTTTGGGGAAGAAAAAGTGCGTCTTATACGGCGAAAAATACAGTAAAATGTCCTTGCTGACATGCAACTCTGTATAAAGCCACCGTGCCCGTGCGCTGGTGAGGCATTATTTAAGACTGTCATGTGATACACCGATCTTGATAACCCCTCCCCCCACACATGTATCTAGTTCACATCAAATTCTTCCTTTGTCATACTGGATAAGGGTCATACCTTATTTTCCAGGTATGTTTGGTAATCTTTATAGCTATAGTAGAGGCTACCAGATGCCTTTGGAATGAGTAAGTAAACTTATAGGCTTACTATCATTTAATAAAAAACTTTTGACATGTTGCCCAGACATATAAAAAATTTTGATCTCTAGTTAAAAGCCGAGGGAGGTTCACGGCAGCACGTTGCTCACTCCCTGGCTGTCAATCAAATCCGACCTTTTCTCTTTAAAAGTCTATGCAGTGAAAAGGTCGAATCTGGTGGCTGGCTGGGGAATTAAGCTGGATGCCACGTACTTTCCTGGCATATAACTAACGATTTAAGATCTCGGGAGTGAGACCTAGTCCTGTATCTTAGAAACATGTAAAAAGTTTTGTTTCGGTTTTGTTTTTGATGATAGTGACTCTTTAAGACCCCACATAAAAACTTGTAAAGGGCTGCAATACTGTAATGAACACTGTCACTGATCCTATTTAAAGGGGTACTCCCGTGGAAAACTTTTTTTTTTTTTTTTTTATTAAATCAACTGGTGCCAGAAAGTTAAACAGATTTGTAAATTACTTCTATTAAAAATCTTAATCCTTCCAGTACTTTTTAGGGGTTATATACTACAGAAGAAATGCTTTTCTTTTTGGATTTCTCTGATGTCATGACCACAGTGCTCTCTGCTGATCTCTGCTGTCCATTTTTGGAACTGGCCAGAGAAGGAGAAAATCCCCATAGCAAACATATGCTGCTCTTGACAGTTCCTAAAATGGACAGCAGAGGTCAGCAGAGAGCACTGTGGTCATGACATCAGAGAAATCAAAAAAGAAAAGCATTTGCTTTGTAGTATACAGCCCATAAAATGTATTGGAAGGATTAAGATTTTGTAAATAGAAGTAATTTACAAATCTGTTTAACTTTCTGGCACCAGTTGATTTAAAAAATAAGTTTTCCACAGGAGTACCCCTTTAAGGTTATTGCAATTTTCTTTCCTTTTTCTTTTCTCCTTGGGATTTCAGTGTTCTGCATGCCACCATATACAGCCCCCCCCCCCCCCTCCATCTGTGTTGAACCAAATGTTTTCACCAATTACATATGGTTTATGTTTCCTTTCAACTGGGCACCTATATATTAAAAATTTAGACAAAAAAAAATTCCTGACACTCAATGCTAATTTAAATGACACTTCTACGTTGAAAAATGTTCAAAAAAAGTAAAAGTGGGAATGGGAGAACACTAAATGATAAAAAAAAATTTAAAAAAAAAATCTATTTATGGTTTATACATTAATAAAATTAATGACATTTTTTTTATTTCATTTAAAAATAATATTTGCAAAAAAAAAAAAACATCTCACAAGTTATCATTTTATTTGCAGTTTATTCAACGATCCTATATGCAGGACCTTTCAACATTTTTTTTCTACATAAATGCTTGTTTTCTCATTGCCTTCTATGTGGTCCGAAATGTTTTTTGCTTTCTCACACTTTTTGGGGAGAATTTAATAAATAGTTTTTTGTGATTTGGTGAATTTGTGTAACCATTCCTCTCTTTAGGGGCTTCCAGAGATTGTGGTGCAAAAGTCAAGTTGTAAACAATATAAAGAGATACTGGATGAGCACTATCTGCCATTTGGTCTTCTAAATCTTCATTCCGGTATTAGGAGATGCGGAGAGGCCGTCCTACAACTCCGAATACTGGGATGTAGACTAAGAAGACATAATGGTGGATAGTGCTCATCCAGTATCTCTTTTTTTGGAATATAGCACCCGGGTTGTCACTGTATTCTATAGTCTGCTCCGGCCGGTGCACCTCCTCCATCACTATTTACAATAGTATGTTGGCGATTGGTAGCCAATATCCGTCAGTGCTCTCCTCCTCATTCTTTATTTGTACTACTAGAAGTCTAGTTGCATTTTTTTTTGTGTACAGTGTTGCAAAATTTGGCAGATGGCTTGTGCAACACAATTTTGACACACAACCAGGCAACCACCTGGCCGGAATTTTGTATTTTGCCCACCTTGCCGACAGGGCCGGATCATCATTGGCACTCATGGAGCGCCTGCTCCAGGCCCCGCGTCCGCAGGGGGCCCCCACATTGGGCAACCAGGCCCCTTAGCCAGGGGGGCCCACAGGGCCCCCCTTGCCACAATCACATGATGGCCGGCACTGCCATCATGTTAATTAATCAGTATGACAGCCGCTGCTACCAGACCTGTCCGTCCGGCAGCAGCGGAGTCTACATGAGAAGGACCTGGGGTGGGACCTGAGTGACCATCCCACCCCTGCCTTTCTGCCGCATTAAGTGAGTCAAGGAGGAGGGGCAGGGCACGTACGGCGCCAACAGGAAGCCCTGCCTCTCTCCTTCCGCAGTGACTGCCCGCTCATTCATATGCTCGGCCGCCCGCAGGACCATCTGAGGACCGGCACAGGACCATCAGTCACAGCTCGGTAATCCGCCCGCAGGACCGTCTGTCCGTCTACTTCCCTTCCTTCCGGCTAGTGGACCCCGCTATCCCGCCCGGTATGAGTAAACCCTGCGCATTATAAATGTACGGCGCTGCATCCTCCTGTACAGATTAACATTAGGGTAGGGTTACATGTAACAGATCTGCAGCGTATTTTACGCTGAGGATCCGAGGATGACTTCACTTTATAGAGTGCCTCCTGCTGTTCCCCCCCCCCCCCTCGGGTGCTGCTCACAACAGCAATCTGCCACTAACAAGCAGCCACACAGGGACCTGCGAGTCACCGCGGGCACATGCTGTGTACTATGAAACATCATGGAGCGGCTCGTAGCGGCGGATTGCTGCTGTAAGCAGGACACGGGGGAAAACAGCTGGAGGCACACTATAGGGTCAGGTCATTGGCGGATCAGCAGAGTAACATACACTACTGATCTGTTACATGTGACCCTACCCTAAGGGTGCGTTCACATGTGCGTATTTTTGCTGCAGATTTGCTTCAGCAGATTTTGCTGCCCATTGACTTCAATGGGTAGCAAAATCTACCACAGCAAATCTGCAGCAGAAAATGTATTGAATCTGTGGGGCGGGGGGTATTTGTGAGCTACACACGTTCAGCCATCCTGAATAATGGTATCTGCTTGTTCATGAGGTGATCATAGAATGTGGGGTCCGGAGGCAGCGTGTGTATGTATGATGTGTGTGTATGTATGATGTGTGTGTATGTACTGTATGTATGATGTATGAATGATAGATGTGTGTAAACAAGATGTATGTATGATGTGTGGAGATGTATTATGCGGGGGGATCTGGAGGCGGGGGTTGTATGTATGATATGTGTGTGTATGATATGTATGTATGTAATGTGCAAGTGTGGGGGGGGCGGAGGCGGTGTGTCTATGATGTGTGTGTATGTACTGCATGTATTAATGGTGTGTGTATGTACTGTATGTGGCAGTATTATATTCAAAGGGTACAGTAGGAGGCAGTATTCAGGGGGTACAGTAGGTGGCAGTATTATATTCAGGGGGTACAGTAGGAGGCAGTATTATATTCAGGGGGTACAGTAGGAGGCAGTATTTAATTCAGGGGGTACAGTAGGTGGCAGTATTATATTCAGGGGTACAGTAGGTGGCAGTATTATATTCTGGGGGTACAGTGGGAGGCAGTATTTTATTCAGGGGGTACAGTAGGAGGCAGTATTTTATTCAGGGGGTACAGTAGGAGGCAGTATTATATTCAGGGGGTACAGTAGGAGGCAGTATTTTATTCAGGGGGTACAGTAGGTGGCAGTATTATATGCATTGGGTACAGTGGATGGTAGTTTTATATTCAGGGGGTACAGTGTGTGGCAGTAATATATTCAGGGGGTACAGTGTGTGGCAGTATTATATTCAGGGGGTACAGTAGGTGGCAGTATTAAATGCAGGAGGTACAGTGGATGATAGTTTTATATTCAGGGGATACAGTTTTTGGCAGTATTATATTCAGGGGGTACAGTGGGTGGCAGTATTATATTCAGGGGATACAGTGGGTGGCAGTATTATATTCAGGGGATACAGTGGGTGGCAGTATTATATTCAGGGGGTACAGTGGGTGGCAGTATTATATTCAGAGGATACAGTGTGTGGCAGTATTATATTCAGGGGGTACAGTATTTAG
This sequence comes from Hyla sarda, assembly GCF_029499605.1. Lineage (NCBI taxonomy): Eukaryota > Metazoa > Chordata > Amphibia > Anura > Hylidae > Hyla > Hyla sarda. The sequence goes on along the minus strand of NC_079190.1, from coordinate 38,689,185 downwards.
CAGAATAATAATGATTATTGTCTTCATACAGAGGATGAGGATCTACTGACAAAGTGAGAACCTATGATGTCCGGGTGTCAGACTCTGCAGAGAAGATGGAGCTGGAAGACTTCCTGATGTCTGGACCAGATGAAGAAGAAAAGAAAAGACAACAGAGAAGATGTCACTCAGGACACTGATATCATTGTGTTTTCTCCTGACTGTGTATCAGCTGGAGTCACTTGTTAGTTCTGCAGTGATGATGGGTGACAATGTACCCTAATCTGTGGATCTCCATCTGTTCCAAAACTACAACTCCTATAATGCCTGAGGTTCTCCAGACATGATGGGAGTTATAGCTTTATATCAGCTGGAGAGCAACTGGAACCAAGGTGATTGGGTGATTGGTGGGGGTCCCAACAGTTGGACCCCCTCCAGAAAAATGGTCTGCTTATTTTTAAATGTCTGTTTTGTCTGTCTGGCCCTGCCTCCCTGCCTGTTAGTCAGTTATATTGTTGTGTATTCTCCTGACTGTGTCCCATCTTTTTTTTTCGTACTGGGGCCCTGGGGTTTCTAGCTACGCCCCTGGGCCCCCCGTCACATTCGGGACATCCCTGTGTCCCGAAAAATCTTTTCAGTACACAAGGATGTTACCTCTCTGCGGCCCCGCTTTAACTGTAAAAACGCAGGGGCCGCCGGGAGGTAGCATACGCAGGGACATAACTGACATCCTGTGTGTGCGCCCATGGTAACAGCGGAGAGGAGGACGCAAGCGCATGGTAAGTATCCATGGCAGTACGTCATCTTCAGTGTTCCGACCTCCAGAGGGGTGGTGGTCGGAACACTGAAGCGGGGCAATAAACAGGCATACAGCCTCCAGCCATACACTGTATATGGCTGAAGGCTGTATGTCTGTGGGGGAACTGTACTGCCCCTAATGTGGGGGAACTGTACTTCACCTAATGTGGGGGAACGGTACTGCACCTAATGTGGGGGAACTGTCAGGGGGGGGGCCCCATCATTATGAAGTGCCCCGTCTTCCAGGCAGCCTTAAAGGACATCTGCAGCGTTACAAACACTTATCCCCTATCCTCAAGATAGGGGATAAGTGTATGATCGCGGGGGGGCCCAACGCTGGGGCCCCCGGCGATCTCCTGTACGGGGCCGAGGCTCTCCCGTGCAGGGGGCATGCCAGCCGCAGCATGACGTTGCGGCCGGCACGCCTCCTCCATACATCTCTATGGGAGAGGCGGGGAGGCAGCATTCGTGCCTCCCCGCATCCCCCATAGAACTGTATGGGGACGGGGAGGAGACGGGGCATCACCGTAGAAATCTAGGTCGACGCTACGCGCCTTATCGCTCACCATGAGTGCTTATGGCGGCGCCCCGTTAGTGAGATCGGGGGGGTCCCAGCGGTCGGGGTCCCAGTGGTCGGACCCCCAGCGATCAAACACTTATCCCCTATCCTGTGAATAGGGGATAAGTGTAATGCCGCTGCAGTTGTCCTTTAATCTGGCCCTGCCTGGCGATATTTTTAAATTAAACATATCGGCTATGCAATGGCCGGTATTTATCCAGGCGGCTCTTTTGTTTTATGTGGGGAGGGCGTTTTGTGAAGGGGTGTCTCCGTCAGGTATTAGTCGTAGGATGGCGGCTTTGGCTTTCTAGTTTAAGGCCCGGAGTTTGCCGGATGCGACGAAGGCCTTTTTGGTGCGTCAGGCGTTGAGAGGTTTTCGGAAAGGGGCGTTTTCACGGGATGGGAGGCGGCCTGTGACTTTTCCGCTTTTGACACGCTTGGGTGTTTTGTTGGCTGGGGTATGTTTTTCTGATTATGAGTTGCGTTTGTTTCGCTTGGCGTTTGCGCTGGCGTTTTTTGGGGCATTTCGTGTTTCAGAATTGGTGGCTCCTAGTTGGAGTTGGGAGGGGGGGGGTTTGCTTTTTTCGGATGTTAGCATTGTGGATGGGGCGCTGCAGTGTTTGCTTCGGCGGTCTAAGACTGATCAGGTGGGTCTGGGGGCTGTGGTAAGCTTGGCGCCGTTGCGGGGCTCTGAGATGTGCCCGGTGCGTTGTTACACTGCGTTTTTGGAGGTTCGGTTGGGGGTGGTGGACCCTCTTTTGGTGCACGCGGATGCAGGATTTTTGTCTTGATTCCAGTTTGTGGGGGTATTCCGTAAGTGTTTGCGAGAGGCGGGTTGTGTCGCTGAGGACTATAGCTCTCATTCTTTCCGCATTGGAGCGGCTACCGAGGCGTCTCGGTGGGGCCTGGGGCCAGAGGTGATTAAGCGGATTGGGAGGCGGGAGTCAGTGCATTTTAGAGTGTATGTACGTCCTCATTTGTTATGATGGTTTGTGTGTTTCCTGTGGGGGGTGGGTCATGTCTGTATTTCTTGTTCTCTTTCTCGTTGCAGGTGGCGGTCCCGGATTGATATGGATCGTAGGTCATTCCTATTGTCACGATTCGGCTTACGGGTTGTGGATCCGCTGTGTCAGCGAGGGATTGGCGTGGACCGTGCTAGTGGACCGGTTCTAAGAGGCTACTGGTTTTCACCAGAGCCCGCCGCAAAGCGGGATGGTTGCTGCGGCAGTAGCAACCAGGTCGTATCCACTAGCAACGGCTCAACCTCGCTGACTGCTGAGAAGGCGTGGGACAGAAGGACTAGGCAGAGGCAAGGTCAGACGTAGCAGAAGGTCGGGGGCAGGCGGCAAGGTTCGTAGTCAGGATGGATAGCAGAAGTTCAGGTAACACAGGCTTTGGACACACTAAACGCTTTCACTGGCACAAGGCAACAAGATCCGGCAAGGGAGTGCAAGGGAGGAGATCAGAAATAGCCAGGGAGCAGGTGGAAGCCAATTAAGCTAATTGGGCCAGGCACCAATCATTGGTGCACTGGCCCTTTAAGTCTCAGAGAGCTGGCGCGCGCGCGCCCTAGAAAGCGGAGCCGCGCGCGCCAGCACATGACAGCAGGGGACCGGGACGGGTAAGTGACCTGGGATGCGATTCGCGAGCGGGCGCGTCCCGCTGTGCGAATCGCATCCCCGACGGCCATGACAGTGCAGCGCTCCCGGTCAGCGGGACTGACCGGGGCGCTGCAGGGAGAAAGACGCCGTGAGCGCTCCGGGGAGGAGCGGGGACCCGGAGCGCTAGGCGTAACACCTATGTTGTGCGGGGCTGTGCCCGGGCAGGGGTGTGGCCGGCTGGTAGGCAGCTGGGTCTGTCCGGCTTGGAAGGGGAGGTGCATTGGTTAGGGAAGGGTGGGATGCTGTGGGAGGAGCTGTTGGGTAGGGTACAGTTTTTCGCTCAGTTAGATAGGTCCCCGGATGTGCTGGTCATCCATTTGGGGGGGAATGATTCGGGTTTCAGGAGGTGTCGGGATTTGATACGGGACATCAAGGTAGATTTGCTCTGGCTATGGTCTTCCTTCCCGGGGATAGTGGTGGTGTGGTCAGAGATAGTGGCTAGGAGGAAGTGGAGGCAGGCTCGCTCTGTTGTGGCTCTGAACAAGGCCCGGGCAAAAGTGAATAAGGAGGTGAGCAAGTTCGTAGCTCGGAATTGGGGATTGGTGGCGAGGCATAGAGATTTGGAGTCGGGGACGCCGGAGTTTATGGCAGAGGATGGGGTCCATCTTAACGAGATGGGGATGGATCTATGGATTCTGGATTTGAAGGAGGTGGTAGGTCAGACTGTGGGTTTGTGGAGGAACGGCGAAAAGTAAGGAGGCCACTTGTCGCCGTTGTGGCGGGGTCAGGAGAGGGATCTGGAGGCACCATTGGACGGCATGAGGGCCGTATTGGATGGAGTGTGGAGGTGGACTGGGAGCGGTTCCCAGTCCAATGGGGAAGTCCAGGTGGACAGGGACACAAGAAGTTTTGGGGGGCTTCAAAATGGTGCTACTGGGCAGGTGCCATGCGGCTGGGAGTAAGGGAAGCCCCACCCATTTTGGTGCAGTAAAGGTGCCTTCAGGTTCTTCTCCTGCATTAGGAATAATTTATATGTTATGTTCTGGGTTATGTTTATATGTATGATGTTCATACAACTGTTATGTTTGCAATGTTTTAATTGGTTAATTTAATAAAGTGGGCTGCTGTGGCCTTTTTGTACCAACAACTTGTCTTGTTTCATTATGGGGGAGGTTTGGAGGCAGTAAGGGAGGTTATGGGGGTGGGTCAATAAGGTATCTGCAGCTATAATATCCCCTAGTCATGTGGTAGCCCAGTACGGGAGGTGTTACCCCGTGCTCCTGCTGTCCTGTCAGGCAGCCTCTTTCAGTGTCCCTAAGGCCCCTGCACTTGTTTCCCCATTGTAAATATGTTTTACCATGTAAAGTGTTATAAAATGTAATGTTACTTTCAGAGTTATTGTTACGCCGAGCGCTCCGGGTCCCTGCTCCTCCCCAGAGTACTCGGGGCGTTCTCCTGTCTGCAGCACAGGTCAGACCCCGGTCAGACCTGCTGATCGGGAGCGCTGCACTGTTACTGCCGGCGGGGATGCGATCCGCGTAGCGGGACGCGCCCGTCCGCGGGTCGCATCCCAATCCTCTCACCTGCCCCGTTCCCCGGCTGTCACGTCCCGGTGCGCGCGGCCCCGCTCTCTAGGGCGCGCACGCCGGCTCTCTGAAATTTAAAGGGCCAGTGCACCACTAATTGGTGCCTGGCCCAATCAGTTGTCAATAACTCCCATTCATATATTAACCCACTTCCCCTTCCTGTCCTAGCCGGATCTTGTTGCCCTAGTGCCCTGAGAAAGCGTTTTGTGTATCCAAAGCCTGTGTATCCAGACCCTTGCCGTTGCCACTGACTACGATCCATTGCTGCCTGCTCTGGCCTTCTGCTACGTCCGACCTTGCTCTTGCCTTGTCCCTGTGTACCGCGCCTGTCTCAGCTGTCAGTGGGGTTGAGTCGCTATCGGTCCATCGCGCAAGTCCATCCCGCTTTGCGGCGGGCTCTGGTGAAAACCAGTAACCCCTTAGATTCCGTTCCGCTGGTACAGCCCACGCCATCACCTCACTGACACAGAGGATCCACCTCCAGTGTCCTCTCTGCATACCAGTCCGGATCCTGACAGTTATACCATGTGATATGTCATGTGATTGTTACCCAGGAGGTACCAGTGACCAGGTGACTCCAAGAGTGACCTATGTGTTCCCTGCTAGTCTTCCCCATATATAAGCCCTGGGTGGAGCTTCTCTCTCTTTGATCTCTGCTCTTCTGCTGAGGTCCAGTGCAGTCGCCTAGTGTGTTTGTCCAGAGTGTCGGAGACCTCAAAGTCCAGTCCTGCAGCCACCATCAAGTCATGTAAGCTAAAGTCAGAACTTTATCAGTCAAGTCAAGTCAGTCCCTGTCATCTGTCAAGTCAGCGTGGTCTGCATTCAATTGTCCAGATCTACTACAAGTCCCAGCAAGTGCTTAAGGTCTCTGCATCACTGGTCACCTCCTTGTGCCCTGGCTGAACTGTATAGACTTTTCCAACTGTCTACCCTCAGTAAAGCTACCGTTGTCCATAACTTGTCGTCGGAGTCTTTATTGATCCTGTGCCTAGCCCAGGATCCAGCGGTATACCTTCGGGTGGTTATAGGCTAAACCATGCCCTGGCGTCACAAATACAAGCGGTTAATGCCATCTGCCCCAAGGGTAACAACATCTGCCCTGCACCACACACCCGGCCAACACAACAATATAATGTAGTATGAAACACAAATGACAAGCAAAATCAGGAGGATGGATATACTTCCTGGACATAAAAATAAGCACAAAGGAAGCAATCACCTAATGGAGCCCCCGGGGAGAGAAAGTAAACAGCTTTATGACACTTCTTTACAATGGAAGGAATTCAGGATGCAGTAAATGTCAGGAAAGGACAAGATGATAAAAAAACATCATCAGCATTTGCATCAAAAAAACGTATTTAAAAAAAAAGTTTAGATGGCTCCAGGGTTGACAAAAAAAAAATTACAAACCGGTTCATAGAGACTGGTGGTTTCACAGATAAGGCTCTCTTTTTTTCTCTTAAAGGACAACTGCAGCTTAATATACACTTATCCCCCATCTACAAGATAGGGGATGAGTGTTTGATCGCGGGGGGTCCGACCGCTGGGACCCCCCACGATCTCCTGTACGGGGCCGCGGCTGTGCCGTGGCTCTCCGGTGCAGGGGGCGTGCCTGCCGCAGCATGATGTTGCGGTCGGCACGCCTCCTCCATGCATCTCTATGGGAGAGGCGGGGAGGCAGCGTTCGTGCCTTCCCGGCTCCCCCATAGAACTGTATGGGGACGGGGAGGGGACGTGGAGGAGACGGGGCGTCACCGTCGACCTCTAGGTCGACGCTACGCGCCTTAGCGCTCACTAAGAGCGCTAATGGCAGCGCCCCGTTAGGGAGATCTCGGGGGTCCCAGCGGTCGGACCCCCTTCGATCAAACACTTATCCCCTATCTTGTAGATAGGGGATAAGTGTATATTGCGCTGCAGTTGTCCTTTAAGGGTAGGGTCACACGTAGCACATCCACAGCGAATTATGACTGGTGGCTTTATTTTCAGTAAATGTTTTTAATAGCATGCCCAAGTGTCAAAGAGGTCCACTATGTCTTGGGGCCACAACGTCTTTCTCTGCTGATGTCAAGCCTGCTCCTGCTGGGGGTAGACACACAGGACTCGTCTGCCCATGCACCATCAGTGTGTATAACAGTGGATGCTCGGTGAGTCAGAGAAGTATAGAATAACTCACCACACGTGCGCTGTTATACACATATTATAGACCACGCCTCTCTGACACTTGTGCATGGTATACAAAACATTTTTTTAATGGATATAAAGCCACCAATTCTCCAAAAAAATATATTCTTGGTAACCTTTACTGCAACCCTTATGGCATATAACCTGACATATCCACTTTAATTTATAATTTTGCATAACAGGAAATTCAGGCCGAAAAAATAAGTATTTAAAATAGGTAGCAGCTTGGATGTAAATGGGGGACAGGTGTTTTAAATTTGGTGTTATCGCTCTGACATACTGGTAGTACAACATGGTATCCCATTGCAAAGAACTCTTTGAGGATCTAAAAAAAAAAAGAGAATTATTTTTCTACAAAAAGATGGCCTAGGCTGAAACTGCAGCACAGTGAGCAAGACCATACAGTGGTTTCAGAGGACAGGTTCCACTCAGACTCACCAGGGGTGGGCTCACTTATGGGAGATACTGTATATATAATGTGAGGGGTGGACTCACTTATGGGAGATACTGTATATAATGTGAGGGGTGGGCTCACTTATGGGATATACTGTATATATAATGTGAGGGGTGGACTCACTTATGGGAGATACTGTATATAATGTGAGGGGTGGACTCACTTATGGGAGATACTGTATATAATGTGAGGGGTGGGCTCACATATGGGAGATACTGTATATAATGTGAGGGGTGGGCTCACTTATGGGAGATACTGTATATAATGTGAGGGGTGGACTCACTTATGGGAGATACTGTATATATAATGTGAGGGGTGGGCTCACATATGGGAGATACTGTATATATAATGTGAGGGGTGGACTCACTTATGGGAGATACTGTATATATAATGTGAGGGGTGGACTCACTTATGGGAGATACTGTATATATAATGTGAGGGGTGGACTCACTTATGGGAGATACTGTATATATAATGTGAGGGGTGGACTCACTTATGGGAGATACTGTATATATAATGTGAGGGGTGGACTCACTTATGGGAGATACTGTATATATAATGTGAGGGGTGGACTCACTTATGGGAGATACTGTATATATAATGTGAGGGGTGGACTCACTTATGGGAGATACTGTATATATAATGTGAGGGGTGGACTCACTTATGGGATATACTATATCTATAATGTGAGGGGTGGACTCACTTATGGGAGATACTGTATATATAATGTGAGGGGTGGACTCTCTTATGGGATATACTGTATATAATGTGAGGTGTGGACTCACTTATGGGAGATACTGTATATATAATGTGAGGGGTGGACTCTCTTATGGGAGATACTGTATATATAATGTGAGGGGTGGACTCTTATGGGAGATACTGTATATATAATGTGAGGGGTGGACTCACTTATGGGAGATACTGTATATATAATGTGAGGGGTGGACTCACTTAGGGGAGATACTGTATATAATGTGAGGGGTGGACTCACTTATGGGAGATACTGTATATATAATGTGAGGGGTGGACTCACTTATGGGAGATACTGTATATATAATGTGAGGGGTGGGCTCACTTATGGGAGATACTGTATATAATGTGAGGGGTGGACTCACTTATGGGAGATACTGTATATAATGTGAGGGGTGGGCTCATATATGGGAGATACTGTATATAATGTGAGGGGTGGGCTCACTTATGGGAGATACTGTATATAATGTGAGGGGTGGACTCACTTATGGGAGATACTGTATATAATGTGAGGGGTGGACTCACTTATGGGAGATACTGTATATAATGTGAGGGGTGGACTCTCTTATGGGAGATACTGTATATATAATGTGAGGGGTGGACTCACTTATGGGAGATACTGTATATATAATGTGAGGGGTGGGCTCACATATGGGAGATACTGTATATAATGTGAGGGGTGGACTCACTTATGGGAGATACTGTATATATAATGTGAGGGGTGGACTCACTTATGGGAGATACTGTATATATAATGTGAGGGGTGGACTCACTTATGGGAGATACTGTATATATAATGTGAGGGGTGGACTCACTTATGGGAGATACTGTATATATAATGTGAGGGGTGGACTCACTTATGGGATATACTATATCTATAATGTGAGGGGTGGACTCACTTATGGGAGATACTGTATATATAATGTGAGGGGTGGACTCTCTTATGGGATATACTGTATATAATGTGAGGGGTGGACTCTCATGGGAGATACTGTATATATAATGTGAGGGGTGGACTCTCTTATGGGAGATACTGTATATATAATGTGAGGGGTGGACTCTCTTATGGGAGATACTGTATATATATAATGTGAGGGGTGGACTCACTTATGGGAGATACTGTATATATAATGTGAGGGGTGGACTCTCTTATGGGAGATACTGTATATATAATGTGAGGGGTGGACTCTCTTATGGGAGATACTGTATATATAATGTGAGGGGTGGACTCACTTATGGGAGATACTGTATATATAATGTGAGGGGTGGACTCACTTATGGGAGATACTGTATATATAATGTGAGGGGTGGACTCTCTTATGGGAGATACTGTATATATAATGTGAGGGGTGGACTCTCTTATGGGAGATACTGTATATATAATGTGAGGGGTGGACTCACTTATGGGAGATACTGTATATATAATGTGAGGGGTGGAGTCACTTATGGGAGATACTGTATATATAATGTGAGGGGTGGACTCACTTATGGGAGATACTGTATATATAATGTGAGGGGTGGAGTCACTTATGGGAGATACTGTATATATAATGTGAGGGGTGGAGTCACTTATGGGAGATACTGTATATATAATGTGAGGGGTGGGCTCACTTATGGGAGATACTGTATATATAATGTGAGGGGTGGACTCACTTATGGGAGATACTGTATATATAATGTGAGGGGTGGACTCACTTATGGGATATACTGTATATATAATGTGAGGGGTGGACTCACTTATGGGAGATACTGTATATAATGTGAGGTGTGGAGTCACTTATGGGAGATACTGTATATATAATGTGAGGGGTGGACTCACTTATGGGAGATACTGTATATAATGTGAGGGGTGGACTCACTTATGGTAGATACTGTATATAATGTGAGGGGTGGACTCACTTATGGGAGATACTGTATATAATGTGAGGGGTGGACTCACTTATGGGAGATACTGTATATAATGTGAGGGGTGGACTCACTTATGGGAGATACTGTATATATAATGTGAGGGGTGGACTCACTTATGGGAGATACTGTATATATAATGTGAGGGGTGGACTCACTTATGGGATATACTGTATATAATGTGAGGGGTAGACTCACTTATGGGATATACTATATATAATGTGAGGAGTGGACTCACTTATGGTAGATACTGTATATAATGTGAGGGGTGGAGTCACTTATGGGAGATACTGTATATATAATGTGAGGGGTGGACTCACTTATGGGAGATACTGTATATATAATGTGAGGGGTGGACTCCCTTATGGGATATACTGTATATAATGTGAGGGGTGGACTCACTTATGGGAGATACTGTATATATAATGTGAGGGGTGGATTCACTTATGGGAGATACTGTATATAATATGAGGGGTGGACTCACTTATGGGAGATACTGTATATATAATGTGAGGGGTGGACTCACTTATGGGAGATACTGTATATATATATAATGTGAGGGGTGGACTCACTTATGGGAGATACTGTATATAATGTGAGGGGTAGACTCACTTATGGGATATACTATATATAATGTGAGGAGTGGACTCACTTATGGGATATACTGTATATATAATGTGAGGGGTGGACTCACTTATGGTAGATACTGTATATATAATGTGAGGGGTGGACTCACTTATGGGAGATACTGTATATAATGTGATGGGTGGACTCACTTATGGGAGATACTGTATATAATGTGAGGGGTGGACTCACTTATGGGAGATACTGTGTATATAGTGTGAGGGGTGGACTCACTTATGGGAGATACTGTATATAATAATGTGAGGGGTGGACTCACTTATGGGAGATACTGTATCTAATAATGTGAGGGGTGGACTCACTTATGGGAGATACTGTATATAATGTGAGGGGTGGACTCACTTATGGGAGATACTGTATATATAATGTGAGGGGTGGAGTCACTTATGGGAGATACTGTATATATAATGTGAGGGGTGGACTCACTTATGGTAGATACTGTATATAATGTGAGGGGTGGAGTCACTTATGGGAGCTACTGTATATAATGTGAGGGGTGGACTCCCTTATGGGAGATACTGTATATAATGTGAGGGGTGGACTCACTTATGGGAGATACTGTATATATAATGTGAGGGGTGGACTCACTTATGGGAGATACTGTATATATAATGTGAGGGGTGGACTCACTTATGGGAGATACTGTATATAATATGAGGGGTGGACTCACTTATGGGAGATACTGTATATATAATGTGAGGGGTGGACTCACTTATGGGATATACTATATATAATGTGAGGAGTGGACTCACTTATGGGATATACTGTATATATAATGTGAGGGGTGGACTCACTTATGGTAGATACTGTATATAATGTGAGGGGTGGAGTCACTTATGGGAGATACTGTATATATAATGTGAGGGGTGGACTCACTTATGGGAGATACTGTATATAATGTGAGGGGTGGACTCACTTATGGGAGATACTGTATATAATGTGAGGGGTGGGCTCACATATGGGAGATACTGTATATAATGTGAGGGGTGGGCTCACTTATGGGAGATACTGTATATAATGTGAGGGGTGGACTCACTTATGGGAGATACTGTATATAATGTGAGGGGTGGGCTCACATATGGGAGATACTGTATATAATGTGAGGGGTGGGCTCACTTATGGGAGATACTGTATATAATGTGAGGGGTGGACTCACTTATGGGAGATACTGTATATAATGTGAGGGGTGGACTCACTTATGGGAGATACTGTATATAATGTGAGGGGTGGACTCTCTTATGGGAGATACTGTATATATAATGTGAGGGGTGGACTCACTTATGGGAGATACTGTATATATAATGTGAGGGGTGGGCTCACATATGGGAGATACTGTATATAATGTGAGGGGTGGACTCACTTATGGGAGATACTGTATATATAATGTGAGGGGTGGACTCACTTATGGGAGATACTGTATATATAATGTGAGGGGTGGACTCACTTATGGGAGATACTGTATATATAATGTGAGGGGTGGACTCACTTATGGGAGATACTGTATATATAATGTGAGGGGTGGACTCACTTATGGGATATACTATATCTATAATGTGAGGGGTGGACTCACTTATGGGAGATACTGTATATATAATGTGAGGGGTGGACTCTCTTATGGGGTATACTGTATATAATGTGAGGGGTGGACTCTCTTATGGGAGATACTGTATATATAATGTGAGGGGTGGACTCTCTTATGGGAGATACTGTATATATAATGTGAGGGGTGGACTCTCTTATGGGAGATACTGTATATATAATGTGAGGGGTGGACTCACTTATGGGATATACTGTATATAATGTGAGGGGTAGACTCACTTATGGGATATACTATATATAATGTGAGGAGTGGACTCACTTATGGGATATACTGTATATATAATGTGAGGGGTGGACTCACTTATGGTAGATACTGTATATATAATGTGAGGGGTGGACTCACTTATGGGAGATACTGTATATAATGTGAGGGGTGGACTCACTTATGGGAGATACTGTATATAATGTGAGGGGTGGACTCACTTATGGGAGATACTGTGTATATAGTGTGAGGGGTGGACTCACTTATGGGAGATACTGTATATAATAATGTGAGGGGTGGACTCACTTATGGGAGATACTGTATATAATAATGTGAGGGGTGGACTAACTTATGGGAGATACTGTATATAATGTGAGGGGTGGACTCACTTATGGGAGATACTGTATATAATGTGAGGGGTGGAGTCACTTATGGGAGATACTGTATATATAATGTGAGGGGTGGACTCACTTATGGTAGATACTGTATATAATGTGAGGGGTGGACTCACTTATGGGAGATACTGTGTATATAATGTGAGGAGTGGACTCACTTATGGTAGATACTGTATATAATGTGAGGGGTGGAGTCACTTATGGGAGATACTGTATATAATGTGAGGGGTGGACTCCCTTATGGGATATACTGTATATAATGTGAGGGGTGGACTCACTTATGGGAGATACTGTATATATAATGTGAGGGGTGGACTCACTTATGGGAGATACTGTATATATAATGTGAGGGGTGGACTCACTTATGGGAGATACTGTATATAATATGAGGGGTGGACTCACTTATGGGAGATACTGTATATATAATGTGAGGGGTGGACTCACTTATGGGATATACTATATATAATGTGAGGAGTGGACTCACTTATGGGATATACTGTATATATAATGTGAGGGGTGGACTCACTTATGGTAGATACTGTATATAATGTGAGGGGTGGAGTCACTTATGGGAGATACTGTATATATAATGTGAGGGGTGGACTCACTTATGGGAGATACTGTATATATAATGTGAGGGGTGGGCTCACTTATGGGAGATACTGTATATAATGTGAGGGGTGGACTCACTTATGGGAGATACTGTATATAATGTGAGGGGTGGGCTCACATATGGGAGATACTGTATATAATGTGAGGGGTGGGCTCACTTATGGGAGATACTGTATATAATGTGAGGGGTGGACTCACTTATGGGAGATACTGTATATAATGTGAGGGGTGGACTCACTTATGGGAGATACTGTATATAATGTGAGGGGTGGACTCTCTTATGGGAGATACTGTATATATAATGTGAGGGGTGGACTCACTTATGGGAGATACTGTATATATAATGTGAGGGGTGGGCTCACATATGGGAGATACTGTATATAATGTGAGGGGTGGACTCACTTATGGGAGATACTGTATATATAATGTGAGGGGTGGACTCACTTATGGGAGATACTGTATATATAATGTGAGGGGTGGGCTCACATATGGGAGATACTGTATATATAATGTGAGGGGTGGACTCACTTATGGGAGATACTGTATATATAATGTGAGGGGTGGACTCACTTATGGGAGATACTGTATATATAATGTGAGGGGTGGACTCACTTATGGGAGATACTGTATATATAATGTGAGGGGTGGACTCACTTATGGGAGATACTGTATATATAATGTGAGGGGTGGACTCACTTATGGGATATACTATATCTATAATGTGAGGGGTGGACTCATTTATGGGAGATACTGTATATATAATGTGAGGGGTGGACTCTCTTATGGGATATACTGTATATATAATGTGAGGGGTGGACTCTCTTATGGGAGATACTGTATATATAATGTGAGGGGTGGACTCTCTTATGGGAGATACTGTATATATATAATGTGAGGGGTGGACTCTCTTATGGGAGATACTGTATATATATAATGTGAGGGGTGGACTCACTTATGGGAGATACTGTATATATAATGTGAGGGGTGGACTCTCTTATGGGAGATACTGTATATATAATGTGAGGGGTGGACTCTCTTATGGGAGATACTGTATATATAATGTGAGGGGTGGACTCACTTATGGGAGATACTGTATATATCATGTGAGGGGTGGACTCTCTTATGGGAGATACTGTATATATAATGTGAGGGGTGGACTCTCTTATGGGAGATACTGTATATATAATGTGAGGGGTGGACTCACTTATGGGAGATACTGTATATATAATGTGAGGGGTGGACTCTCTTATGGGAGATACTGTATATATAATGTGAGGGGTGGACTCTCTTATGGGAGATACTGTATATATAATGTGAGGGGTGGAGTCACTTATGGGAGATACTGTATATATAATGTGAGGGGTGGAGTCACTTATGGGAGATACTGTATATATAATGTGAGGGGTGGACTCACTTATGGGAGATACTGTATATATAATGTGAGGGGTGGACTCACTTATGGGATATACTGTATATATAATGTGAGGGGTGGACTCACTTATGGGAGATACTGTATATATAATGTGAGGGGTGGACTCACTTATGGGAGATACTGTATATATAATGTGAGGTGTGGAGTCACTTATGGGAGATACTGTATATATAATGTGAGGGGTGGACTCACTTATGGGAGATACTGTATATATAATGTGAGGGGTGGACTCACTTATGGGAGATACTGTATATATAATGTGAGGGGTGGACTCACTTATGGGATATACTGTATATATAATGTGAGGTGTGGAGTCACTTATGGGAGATACTGTATATAATGTGAGGTGTGGAGTCACTTATGGGAGATACTGTATATATAATGTGAGGGGTGGACTCACTTATGGGAGATACTGTATATAATGTGAGGGGTGGACTCACTTATGGGATATACTGTATATAATGTGAGGGGTAGACTCACTTATGGGATATACTATATATAATGTGAGGAGTGGACTCACTTATGGTAGATACTGTATATAATGTGAGGGGTGGAGTCACTTATGGGAGATACTGTATATATAATGTGAGGGGTGGACTCACTTATGGGAGATACTGTATATATAATGTGAGGGGTGGACTCCCTTATGGGATATACTGTATATAATGTGAGGGGTGGACTCACTTATGGGAGATACTGTATATATATATAATGTGAGGGGTGGACTCACTTATGGGATATACTGTATATAATGTGAGGGGTAGACTCACTTATGGGATATACTATATATAATGTGAGGAGTGGACTCACTTATGGGATATACTGTATATATAATGTGAGGGGTGGACTCACTTATGGGAGATACTGTATATAATGTGAGGGGTGGACTCACTTATGGGAGATACTGTATATAATAATGTGAGGGGTGGACTCACTTATGGGAGATACTGTATATAATAATGTGAGGGGTGGACTCACTTATGGGAGATACTGTGTATATAGTGTGAGGGGTGGACTCACTTATGGGAGATACTGTATATAATAATGTGAGGGGTGGACTCACTTATGGGAGATACTGTATATAATAATGTGAGGGGTGGACTCACTTATGGGAGATACTGTATATAATGTGAGGGGTGGACTCACTTATGGGAGATACTGTATATATAATGTGACGGGTGGAGTCACTTATGGGAGATACTGTATATATAATGTGAGGGGTGGACTCACTTATGGTAGATACTGTATATAATGTGAGGGGTGGACTCACTTATGGGAGATACTGTGTATATAATGTGAGGAGTGGACTCACTTATGGTAGATACTGTATATAATGTGAGGGGTGGACTCACTTATGGGAGATACTGTATATATAATGTGAGGGGTGGACTCACTTATGGGATATACTGTATATATAATGTGAGGGGTGGACTCACTTATGGGAGATACTGTATATAATATGAGGGGTGGACTCACTTATGGGAGATACTGTATATATAATGTGAGGGGTGGACTCACTTATGGGATATACTATATATAATGTGAGGAGTGGACTCACTTATGGGATATACTGTATATATAATGTGAGGGGTGGACTCACTTATGGTAGATACTGTATATAATGTGAGGGGTGGAGTCACTTATGGGAGATACTGTGTATATAGTGTGAGGGGTGGACTCACTTATGGGATATACTGTATATAATGTGAGGGGTGGACTCACTTATGGGAGATACTGTATATAATGTGAGGGGTAGACTCACTTATGGGATATACTATATATAATGTGAGGAGTGGACTCACTTATGGGATATACTATATATAATGTGAGGGGTGGACTCACTTATGGGAGATACTGTATATAATAATGTGAGGGGTGGACTCACTTATGGGAGATACTGTATATAATGTGAGGGGTGGACTCACTTATGGGAGATACTGTATATAATGTGAGGGGTGGACTCCCTTATGGGATATACTGTATATATAATGTGAGGGGTGGACTCACTTATGGGAGATACTGTATATATAATATGAGGGGTGGAGTCACTTATGGGAGATACTATATATAATGTGAGGGGTGGGCTCACATATGGGAGATACTGTGTATATAATGTGAGGGGTGGACTCACTTATGGGAGATACTGTATATATAATGTGAGGGGTGGACTCACTTATGGGAGATACTGTATATATAATGTGAGGGGTGGAGTCACTTATGGGAGATACTGTATATAATGTGAGGGGTGGAGTCACTTATGGGAGATACTGTGTATATAATGTGAGGGGTGGACTCTCTTATGGGATATACTGTATATAATGTGAGGGGTGGACTCACTTATGGGATATACTGTATATAATGTGAGGGGTGGACTCTCTTATGGGAGATACTGTATATATAATGTGAGGGGTGGACTCACTTATGGGAGATACTGTATATAATGTGAGGGGTGGAATCACTTATGGGATATACTGTATATAATGTGAGGGGTGGACTCACTTATGGGAGATACTGTATATATAATGTGAGGGGTGGACTCACTTATGGGAGATACTGTATATATAATGTGAGGGGTGGACTCACTTATGGGAGATACTGTATATAATGTGAGGGGTGGACTCACTTATGGGATATACTGTATATAATGTGAGGGGTGGACTCACTTATGGGAGATACTGTATATAATGTGAGGGGTGGAGTCACTTATGGGAGATACTGTATATAATGTGAGGGGTGGAGTCACTTATGGGAGATACTGTATATAATGTGAGGGGTGGAGTCACTTATGGGAGATACTGTGTATATAATGTGAGGGGTGGACTCTCTTATAGGAGATACTGTATATATAATGTGAGGGGTGGACTCACTTATGGGAGATACTGTATATATAATGTGAGGGGTGGACTCACTTATGGGATATACTGTATATATAATGTGAGGGGTGGACTCACTTATGGGAGATACTGTATATAATGTGAGGGGTGGACTCACTTATGGGAGATACTGTATATAATGTGAGGGGTGGAGTCACTTATGGGATATACTGTATATATAATGTGAGGGGTGGACTCTCTTATAGGAGATACTGTATATATAATGTGAGGGGTGGACTCTCTTATAGGAGATACTGTATGTATATATATATTACTACAGACAAGTATCTGCAGATGTTCTATTTCCTGCCATATTTATATTTCATTATACAGGCACAAACAGACACAACAAAAGGACTCAAGAAAAAGGGGCAGAGCAAACAGTGGGAAATTCTAAAGATAAGATGACAAAAAAAAAAAAACAATTCATTTATAATAATAGGAAATTTCCTACAATTCACAGATATCACAAACAACTTCAGGTAATTTCTATTAGACCCAGCACAATTATCAGGAACATATTCCACTATAAACCTGGAAGTAATAGAAGTGTTATCTTATCAGGCCTAGAATAAAAAGCTCACTGGTAAATTTGCGTTCACTTCCTACTTAGAAATGATAGCAACTTTATAATCTAGAGCAGTCTTTGCCAAACAGTGCACGCTGTGCTGTAAAACTACAACTCCCAGCATGCCCGGACAGCCTTTGGCTGTCCGGGCATGCTGGGAGTTGTAGTTTTTGCAACAGCTGGAGGAACACTGTTTGGGAAACACTGATCTGGAGTGTAATCGACAAACAGCAAATGCTAATTCTTTTAAAGATTATAGGGGGAATTTATTTGAGGTTGCACTAGAAAACTGGTATAAAAAAGTCACACATTTTATTTGTGCAAAACACAGGAAAATTCACACATTTTGAAAGCAAAAATTATTATTTTTTTTTTTTTAGATAGAAAACAGACCCAACTGACACTGCAGTGTCCTGACCGATCCCATTGACTTGAATGGGGTCCCACAGGTGTCCTGGATTTTACGGCGAAAAAAAAAAAAAAGGCATCCAATGTGTTTTTTCTTCCTTCAACTCTTGTCCTTCCGATGGACTTATCGATTGAGCTCCCTTTAGCGCAGCACACGCTTTATCATTTTGCCACTGACAGCATTGTACTAGTGCTTTTTTTTTTTTTTGTTGCGGTAAGTTGTATTTTTTTTTTTATTTTTTTTTTTACTGGGGCCCTTTATATTACCATATAACGTATTGCGAAGCCAGGAGAAAAAAAAATATTTATAGTGTAAATTCAAAACCAAAATGTAATTGGGAAATTGTGTGTGGCAATAATTTTTGAGGGGGAGTTGACTATGTGGTAACACTGACATAAAGTTATTCTACAGGGCAGTATGGTTCGTATGATACCAAATTTGCATAATTTATGTTTCGTTTTATAATAAAAAATAATAATAACAATTAAAAACTTAAAAAAATAATTTAAAGTCATTGCCATGTTTTGACCCTCATAACTTTATTTTTATTTTTCCACCTATGGAGCTGTGTAGTTGTGGTTTTGCAACATCTGAGGGACCACAGTTTGGAGACCACTGCATTTGATAGTCGGCTGATTCCTTCAAAATTGGTGGGTTTGGTAACACCGAATCTAATGTGTATTGTCAACTTAGATCACTATTGACAAATGTCTTGTCCTGTGGCTATGTTACATTAAAGGAGGTACTGCAACACAGGATAGGACATAAGTGTCTGATCACAGAGGGGTTTGACCCATAGGACCCCTACAATCTCCTGTACCGGGCCTGGCTCACATACTGAACTTACTGGGGACCGGAGAGCTCAGGGGAGAAGCTGCGGAATAGTAAGTTCCTCACGAGAGCCGGGCCCCGTACAGGAGATAGTATGGTAGTGGGGTGTGATGAGGGCAGATGTTGTTATCCTAGGGGCAGATGCATTAACCCCTTGTATTCGTGACGCCAGGGCGTGGTTCAGCCTAAAACCACCCGAAGGTATACCGCTGGATCCTGGGCTAGGCACAGGATCAATAAAGACTCCAACGGCAAGTTACGGACAACGGTAGCATTACTGAGGGTAGACAGTAGGTAAAGTCTATACAGTTCAGCTCAGGGCCCAAGGAGGTGACCAGTGAGGCAGAGACCTTAAGGGCTTACTGGGACTTGTAGTAGGGTGACCACATTTCCTAACTGCCATTCAGGGACACTTAATTACACATTAGACAGCCGCCCCCCCCCCCCCCCCCCCCCCCCCGCGTTTAGACAGCAGCAGGGCCCCCCCTTTAGACAGCAGCGCCCCCCTTTAGACAGCAGCAGCAGTGCCCCCTTTAGACAGCAGCAGCGCCCCCCTTTAGACAGCAGCAGGCCCCCCCCCCCTTTAGACAGCAGCGCCCCCCTTTAGACAGCGGCAGCACACAGCTCACCTGCGGCTGTCCTCCGTCGGGTGCTGCTGCTTCCCTGCCCCGTTCTTCCGTCCTCCGGGTCCGCATGATTGTGTCCTATGGAGGAGCATGGGACTTTGCTCTGGGCTAGGGGTAGAAGGAGGGGTAGAGAAAGCAGCCTCAGCCGGGGTACTTACTTCTGACTCCTCGGTGTGAATTTCGGCCCAGGACCCCCAGGTCTGGTGGTGAGGGGACAGCCTCACCGGTGATGATGCACAAGAAGATGCCAGTGTTCCCTCGAACAGGGTTGGTGGCCAGTCTCCATCGTCCTGAGGCAGGGCAGGCCTCTTTGGCCCTGAGGGAGATGCGATGTAAATGATTTACCAGCTCCTGAAACATTTGCGCTGTGGCAACTTTCCAGGCTTCCGGTGCCATCATGGGACTCTCTGCATGTGTGCTTGCCTGTTCCACCATGTTGCTCCTCTGACTGACTTTCGGCAAACTGGGAGGATCCGGTAGCGCTGCTCCTTTTATGCAGGGCTTCAGGAAAATGGCCGCTGGCCGGAAGTGTGTCAGCGGTGCAGCGCTGACTTCGGCTCTACCAGCAACAAGGGGCAGATCTTCACAGTTCCACTTCGGCATGGATACAGCAACATGGTTTCCACGCCAAGGGGCGGGATGCTGACGGGACATTTTCAGGCGCTTCTGTGGCACATCTTTAACCCTTCCAGGTACAGGCAATCCTTGGCAACATAACATAGCTTCAGACCTAATCTTGCACATGGTTGACACAGTACTTTTCTTCACCTCCTCCTCTATTTCACAAGCGCCACCAGTAAACCACTATTCATGTTCAAAGTCCCATACACTTTCTGGCACAGACTTAAATTGTATCGGCATGCGATTTTTGCAGACAATATTGGACACAGTTCAGACTAGGGGAGGACTTTTGGCATAAGGCGCACACCCGTATCCTTTTCGTGACACTAAAAGTTGTGGTAGTGGGGTGTGATGAGGGCAGATGTTCTTACCCTAGGGGTAGATGGCATTAACCAATTGTATTCATGACGCCAGGGCGTGGTTTAGCATTAAACCACCCGAAGGTATACCGCTGGATCTTGGGCTAGGCATGGGGGCAATAAAGACTCTGATGCCAAATTACGGACAACAGTAGCTTTACTGAGGGTAGATAGTTGGTAAAGTCTATACAGTTCAGCCAGGGCCCAAGGAGGTGACCAGTGACGCAGAGACCTTAAAGGGGTACTCTGGCACTAAGACATCTTATCCCCTATCCAAAGTATAGGGGATAAGATGCCTGATCGCGGGGGTTCCGCCGCTGGGTACCCCCGTGATCTTTCACATGCTCCAGGGGATGATGGTAACGGGGTGCTGCCTGAAAGATCACGGGGGTCCCCAGCAGCGGGACCCTCGCAATCAGGCATCTTATCCCCTATCCTTTGCATAGGGAATAAGATGTCTTAGCGCCATAATATCCCTTTAAGGGAATGCTGGGACTTGTAGTAGGACTGGACAATTGAATGCAGACCACGCTGACTTGACTGATGACAGGGACTGACTTGACTTGACTCATAAAGCTGTGACTTTATCTTACATGACTTGATGGTGGCTGCAGGACTGGACTTTGAGGTCTCCAACACTCTGGACACACACACTAGGCGACTGCACTGGACCTCAGCAGCAAGCAAGAGCCAAGAGCGAGAAGGGCTTATATTGGGGAGACTAGCAGGGAGCCCATATGTCACTGGTACCTCCAGGGTAACAATCACATGACATAACTCTTAAAGATACAACACATTTTATAATACAATACACTGCAGAACATATGTACAGGGGGGAAGCAGGTACAAGGGGCCCTGGGGACACTGAAGGAGGCAGCCTGACAGGGCACAAAGCAACATCTCCCATACTTGGCTACCACAATAGCATAATATGCCAGCGCCTCGCAGTTTGCGGAATGTCCTCCAGAGATTTTCTGTGCAGACATTCCGTCATGTGAACATAGCCTTAGAATGTCACTCTAGAGATGCAGTTTCATGTCACAGTCAGGGGTGGAGAGACACAGTTCTCGATACTCGCCGGCTTTCATACGGTTGCTTTGGAAACCTGACTGGCCAGTGGGAGCTGCGTCTCAGCACGTGGATCTGTGGAGAGCACATTAAGGCTTATTTCCGGAGTGACACTTTAGGAAGGCCATATACAATGGCCCTGATTTACTAAGAGTGGAGTGGAGTTTTCTTTGTGGGTTTTAATTCCCCACAGGTATTTTTCCACGGTATTTACTAATGTTTTCCTACATTTTGCACTTTTCCCTATGTGGTGAGGGTGTGATGAGGGCAGATGATATTACCCTAGGGGCACAAGGCATTAACCCCTTGTATTCGTGATGCCAGGGCATGGTTAACCTCTGCACCACCCGAGGTTTGGTCGCTGAATCCTGGGCTAGGCGCGAGGCAAATAATCACTCCGATGCCAAGTTACAGAACAAGGGCAGCTTTACTGAGGCAGACAGATGGAATAGTCTTTACTAGATGTCCAGTGACTTAGGAGACTTGCAGGCTCGCTGGGACTTGTAGTGGACTTGGACAGAATGCTGCAGACCCATGCTGAATTTAGACAGATTTGACTGACCTGACTAGGACTGACTAGACTTCACCCCTTGTGTAGCTTACCAGGCTTTGAAGTTCACCTGTGGGGCACTTGTTGACACAGGTCTTGACTGTTCTGCTCCTCAGACTCATCTCTCTAAACTCGCTTCTCCCCTGGTTTATATGGGAGCACTTTGGAGGGGTCCTATAGGTCACCACACAAGTCACCTGATCACTGACACCTTCCCTGGTTACATGACTTGGTAACAACATTTAAAGGCATATTAACATTATAAAGACATTCTCATATATAACTTAAGGCACTTATAACATTAACCATTTGAGATGTAATAAGGGTGGACTCAGGGGACACAGAGAATCTGCCACAGAGGACAGAAAGGTACAGGGGTGCAACTCCTGTACTGGGCCACCACACCTACATTTTGCTTTTTTTTTCTTTCCCCCACCTGCCCTGAACTGTGGGGTTTTCCAGAGCTCAAATCCACCACATTTTCTGTGGAGACCTTAGTAAACATGATGGGATTTTTTAAAAATTTTGGGGCCACGCCCCCTTTTTCAGCGAAAACGCTCCCTTTTTTCTGGTTTTCTGAGTAAAATGGAGAGTTGGTTGCGTTTTTTTACATTTTTTGGCGCAAATCCTGGCAAAAAACACAATTTGTGACACAATGGGCCAAATTCTGATGCACACCCCGACCTACCAATTTGGGTGGGACCTGACAATTATCTGATCTGTATGGTGATCACCAGACTCTCCCCTCAATGACAGATATCAGGAGAGAGAAGGCTCGAACATGTTGGATTTCAAGAGATAAGCCATCACCAGGGGGTCTGACAGCGACTGTGTCCCCTCTACCCCAGTCTTTCCCATCCCGGGTGCCTATAGGCTGTAGCAGTTGCAAAACTACAACTTCCAGCATGTCCGGACAGCCGTTGGCTGTCCGGGCATGCTGGGAGTTATAGTTTTGCAACAGCTGGAAGCACCCTGGTTGGGAAACACTGCTCTTACCCATTTGAAGCACATGCACGCTCTACCAAGCTGAGAGTGCATGTGTAAGGGAGGATTGTATTCACATATACATAATAGGCATTAATATATTGATAGTGTTATAAATGACTGCAATATTTCCAATGATGTATAACACACAGGTAAAGCTAAACTTTTTGTGACAGTAAAGCATAACGCACTACCCCTTAGAAAAGTGCACCGATGACGTCATGACGTCGCCTCTGGAGCGCACACGTACCACGCACAGACGTTTGCGTTCCACAACTTGCGCGCCGCGGTCACGCCCGCCAGTGCTTAGCGCTGGGTCCCGGCAGGCTGAGGTTGAGCTGCGCAGCTGTGTTTTCAGTGATTTCGTCTCCGCGGTTACCGGTACAAGATGAAGTTCTCGGTGGATTCCCGGAGCTGGCTGTGGACGGGGCTGCTGCTCCTGGCTGCATTGTGCACGGTGATAGCGGACGATCCTGGTGAGTATGCGGGCTGCGGAGTGTGATGGACACTTAGAAGTATTGCGGGTGGAGTAGTGTGAGGCAGCAGTGCGGACCCTGCACAGTAGTGGAGTGAAGCTGTGGTTTGGGCTCCAGTCATGTGACCAGAACAGTTAGCTGGTGCTGCAGGTTTCTTAAAGTGGGAGCGAGGCAGGTGGAGCTATGTGTAGGGGCAGGTGGACCCTCCTGAAGTGACAACGGGGTGGAGCTTCAAGGTGGGTGGAGCCTCGTGAAGACGGGACGGGGCAGGAGGAGCGTCGTGAGGAGGGGACGGGGCAGGAGGAGCGTCGTGAGGAGGGGACGGGGCAGGAGGAGCCTCGTGAGGAGGGGACGGGGCAGGAGGAGCCTCGTGAGGAGGGGACGGGGCAGGAGGAGCCTCGTGAGGAGGGGACGGGGCAGGAGGAGCCTCGTGAGGAGGGGACGGGGCTGGAGGAGCCTCGTGAGGAGGGGACGGGGCAGGAGGAGCCTCGTGAGGAGGGGACGGGGCTGGAGGAGCCTCGTGAGGAGGGGACGGGGCAGGAGGAGCCTCGTGAGGAGGGGACGGGGCAGGAGGAGCCTCGTGAGGAGGGGACGGGGCTGGAGGAGCCTCCTGAGGAGGGGACGGGGCAGGAGGAGCCTCGTGAGGAGGGGACGGGGCAGGAGGAGCCTCGTGAGGAGGGGACGGGGCAGGAGGAGCCTCGTGAGGAGGGGACGGGGCAGGAGGAGCCTCGTGAGGAGGGGACGGGGCAGGAGGAGCCTCGTGAGGAGGGGACGGGGCTGGAGGAGCCTCGTGAGGAGGGGACGGGGCAGGAGGAGCCTCCTGAGGAGGGGACGGGGCTGGAGGAGCCTCCTGAGGAGGGGACGGGGCAGGAGGAGCCTCGTGAGGAGGGGACGGGGCAGGAGGAGCCTCGTGAGGAGGGGACGGGGCAGGAGGAGCGTCGTGAGGAGGGGACGGGGCAGGAGGAGCCTCGTGAGGAGGGGACGGGGCTGGAGGAGCCTCGTGAGGAGGGGACGGGGCAGGGATACTTTGTGTAGGGGCAGGGGCATCTTTGTGTAGTTGGGCATTGGTGGAGCTTCGTATGGTGGCGGCAGGGCAGGGGCAGTTTAGTTAAGGTAACCTTCATGTAGTGGCAGTGGGGCAGGTGAAAATTACTGTAGTGATGGCGGGTAGGGGGGTATCTTTTTGTAGCAGGGGTGGGTGGATCTTCATGTAGTGGTGGGACAGGTGATGGCTATGCGTAACGGGGTGGGTGGAGCTTCATGTAGTGGCGGTAGGGCAGGGGCATCTTTGCATGGTGGCAGGGTAAAACTTTGCGTAGTGGCAGTGGGGCAGGTGAATCTTCTTGTAGTGGCGGAGGGGCAGGGGCATCTTTGTGCAGTGGTGGGAAGAGACTTTTGTAGTGGTTGTGGTGGCTGTAGCGTCAGGATGTGGCAGGGGCATCTTCGTGTAGTTGGGGGTTGGTGGAGTTTCATGTATTGCTTTCTGGGCATCTTCGTGTAGTTTGGGGTTCATTAGAACTTTGTGCTGTGGTGGCGGGGCAGGTGCAGCTTTGTGTAGTGGCGGAGTGACATTTCGTGTAATGGTGGGGGCTTGAGTAGTGGTGGTGGGGCAGATATGTCACTCGTCTGCCATGTCCGTTTCCCGGCATGTCATGGAAACCATCCATGGTCCAGACGTTCTGCCGCGCAGCGTTGCTGCAGTTGTCACTAAAGCCGATCTTATCTGTGCCCGTGACGCAGCTGGTACCCGAATGGTGACATTTCATGTGGTCAACGACAATAACAAACTCTTAGATAAAGTCCTGACATGTGACCCTGTAATCGGCGCTTAGGATTTCTTCTCATCCCTGCAGCCCCACAAGGAATTTATGATCTTACATCCTACTTCCTGCTCGGCCCCCCCCCCCCCCAGCCTCAGAAGACAAGACGGGGTCCGGGGTGGAAATGTAGACAGGAAGTCGTCCTCCTCCTCTTACCGTGAACAAAAACCACAAGAAAACCTATTAGGAACTGCAAGAAAGTGAATTTCCCTTCTTAGGTGACCTGACAGGGATTACCACAGTAGTTGTGGGTAACTCTAGCACACAACATTCTTTTTCATAGTGTTTCCCAACCAGGGTGCCTCCAGCTGTTGCAAAACTACAACTCCCAGCATGCCCGGACAGCCGTTGGCTGTCCGGGCATGCTGGGAGTTGTAGTTTTGCAACAGCTGGAGGCACTCTGGTTGGGAAACACTATCCAAGGGAAATGTATAAATTCTCATAGGTCCTATTAATCCAGGGCTCAACGAATCCCAGGTTGCCATGGTTTTCCATAATTTAAGTCAGCCCTAGGGGGTCTTCCATCTTTAAAAAAATAAATATTGACCTTACTTATCTCCTCGGTTCCTGCGCTGATCCCCAGTTGTGCCTCCGGTCGGCCTCTGTTGTTACATGAACAGTGGATGTCAGGTGACTGCCGACAGCCAATCGGCACCCACGGCAGTCTCGATCTGTACTTAGGAGTACTGAATGTGATCGCCGAAGCTGCTGATTGGCTGTTGTACACCTGAGCGCTCTGTGAAGATAGCCGCTTCTGAACATCAAGGGGACACTTATGACTGTGACACTGGGTAGGTGAGGGCACACGGAAGACTGTGATAGAGGGAGAAATGAGGGGACACTAATGACTGAGAAACGGGAGAAGAGGGGACACTAATGACGGAGACACGGGCGGATCAGGGGACACTAATGACGGAGACACAGGCGGATCAGGGGACACTAATGGCGGAGACACGGGCAGATCTAGGGACACTAATGACGGAGACACGGGCGGATCGGGGGACACTAATGACGGAGACACGGGCGGATCGGGGGACACTAATGACGGCGGGTCGGGGGACACTAATGACGGCGACACGGGCGGGTCGAGGGACACTAATGACGGCGACACGGGCGGGTCGGGGGACACTAATGACGGCGACACGGGCGGGTCGGGGGACACTAATGACGGCGACACGGGCGGGTCGGGGGACACTAATGACGGCGACACGGGCGGGTCGGGGGACACTAATGACGGCGACACGGGCGCGTCGGGGGACACTAATGACGGCGACACGGGCGCGTCGGGGGACACTAATGACGGCGACACGGGCGCGTCGGGGGACACTAATGACGGCGACACGGGCGCGTCGGGGGACACTAATGACGGCGACACGGGCGCATCGGGGGACACTGACTGTTAAACAGGAAGAAATGAGGGGACACTGACTGACTCAGGAAGAAATGAGGGGACACTGACTGACTCAGGAAGAAATGAGGGGACACTAATCACTGTGACACATGAATATGAAAGTACATTAATGACTGAGAAACGATGGAGAAGAGGTGCCATTAATGACGGGGACACGGGTATATGAGGGGACCCTAATGATTGATCATATAACGTTATGTGACGGGCGGCCTCCTTGCTCCTAGATTCTTATAGATTTAATAAATGTGCCCCATAGTGCAGACATGACCGTCCATACAGCGCTGTTATATAAACTTTGCTGACCTCAGTCAGTAGCGTGCGGCTAGTGTGCAGGAAGACGCTGATGGATGACTTCCTCATTCCGAAACTTGAGGTTCAGTGTTTATCATTAAAACAACAGACAGGGAGATTAACCCGTCCCCAGTGTTAGTGCAGCAGAGAGAATTGGGAGAAAGAAAGAGAGCAAAAACTGGGGGCGCTCCCTGGTATCGTATATCAAATGGTGTCCACCCTCCACCACACCAAAGTGATATACTGACCTGCTGAGTGCATACTAAAAAAAATAGGCAATGTATATGATGGCTGCTGCACCAGACCCCAAAAGGAGACCCATATGGAATAGCGGAAATGCAAGCAAAAAATGGTCTAGGAGGCGCTGCTCATATCTTAGACAGGAAAGAAGGACCCAGGCCAGCACAGGACAACGTATATTTTATTCTATGCCTTTTTTTACAGTACAGACGATGCGTTTCGGCACTAGCTCGTGCCTTCCTCGGGTCGACCAAGAATTCCCCAGGTTGTGGATTAGATGAACTGGGGTTCTGGTCCGGAGACCATGCAGCACAGCAGGAACACAACACAGGGGATCCGGACCAGAACCCCAGTTCATCTAATCCACAACCTGGGGAATTCTTGGTGTCCCGAGGAAGGCCGAAACGAGTCGTCCGTGCTGTAAAAAAAACCCATAAAATAGTGATCGCTCAACATCCGATGATAATTGGTTCCAGGCGGACCATCGTCTGTTAAGTACATGGATGCTTAATGATACTCACATGTCCCCACTTCTCCGGCCTGTCAGTTCGCCGCTCCTCTCTGTCGCAGTGCAGGGCAGCGGCGATGTAGAGATGCGGCAGCAGAGGAGCGGCAAACTGACAGGCTGGAGCGGCAGGGACATGTACGTATCATTGAGCGGGGCACGTGAGGCACATTAAAGGAGTAGTCCAGTGGTGACTCAGTGGTTAACAACTTATCCCCTATCTTAAGGATAGGGGATAAGTTGCAGATCGCAGGGGGTCCGACTGCTGGGGCCCCCTGCGATCTCCTATACGGAGCCCCGACAGCCCGCGGGAAGGGGGCGTGTCGACCTCCACACGAAGCGGTGGCCGACACGCCCCCTCAATACAACTCTGTGGCAGAGCCGAAGCGCTGCCTTCGGCAATCTCCGGCTCTGCCATTGAGATGTATTGAGGGGGCGTGTCGGCCGCCGCTTCGTGCGGGGGTCGACACCCACTATCAGGCCGGAGAGCCGGGGCCCTGTACAGAGAGATCGCAGGGGACCCCAGCGGTCGGACCCCCGCGATCTCAAACTTATCCCCTATCCTTAGGATAGGGGATAAATTTTTCACCACTGGACTACCCCTTTAAACGCCTATCCGCAGCTGAAGCAGTGAGCACTGCCGGATAGCCGTTTTTGCGATGGCCCCGACACACAGAAGCATCGTATGTTGATGCTGCATTCAACATACGATGGCCCCTTAGAGATTGTATGTCGGGGATCACTGTACACGTTGAGCCTGGGTACTTTTGAGCAGCCAGTGCAGTGGAGGTGTTTTTTTTTTCACGAAATACTTGTACCTTGTAAATGTCCATTACTCCTCCAGGGCTCCATCATTTTGGAGGTTTTATGACCGTACAGTAGAGCCCATCATTAAAACTGTTTTCTACTTCGGATGCCTTTTACTTTATACGAGGTGTAATGGACTCCGATCTGAGCACAAGGCATGGAATGCAGAATGCCACCTCATGGGCGCCTCTTCTCCCTCATATATGCAGGCGTCCCCTCCCCCTTTTCCATGGCACTTGAACCAATTTCCAGCCTTGTTTAGTATGGGGCTTGTTCACACGACAAAACTTTAAAGTTCTGTGTGGATTACGTTTTCCTCTGCTGTCAAGGTCCGAATTACGATGGAAGCTATAACATGTCTAATTGCTGACAAATGAGCACTTACTCGTTTCCCCTGCGCACGGCACAACATCAATAGGGGGGATGTGAAATGGGGCTGTGGACATGAAATGGTGGAGATGTGACATGGAAGTGTGAACATGGGGGGGAGGATGTGACATGGGGGGGATGTGACATGGGAGTGTGGACATGGGGGGGATGTGACAAATGGGGGGTGTGTGGACATATGGGGGGATGTGACATATGGGGGGGTGGACATGGGTGGGGGGGCGCGGATGTGGACATATGGGTGGGGGGGGCGCGGATGTGGACATATGGGTGGGGGGGCGCGGATGTGGACATATGGGTGGGGGGCGCGGATGTGGACATATGGGTGGGGGGGGCGCGGATGTGGACATATGGGCGGGGGGGGCGCGGATGTGGACACATGGGCGGGGGGGGCGCGGATGTGGACACATGGGTGGGGGGGGGGCGCGGATGTGGACACATGGGTGGGGGGGGGCGCGGATGTGGACACATGGGTGGGGGGGCGCGGATGTGGACACATGGGTGGGAGGGCGCGGATGTGGACACATGGGTGGGGGGCGCGGATGTGGACACATGGGCGGGGGGGGCGCGGATGTGGACACATGGGCGGGGGGGGCGCGGATGTGGACACATGGGTGGGGGGGGGCGCGGATGTGGACACATGGGTGGGGGGGGGGCGCGGATGTGGACACATGGGTGGGGGGGCGCGGATGTGGACACATGGGTGGGGGGCGCGGATGTGGACATATGGGCGGGGGGGGCGCGGATGTGGACACATGGGCGGGGGGGGGGGCGGATGTGGACACATGGGTGGGGGGGCGCGGATGTGGACACATGGGTGGGGGGGGCGCGGATGTGGACACATGGGTGGGGGGGCGCGGATGTGGACACATGGGTGGGGGGGGGCGCGGATGTGGACACATGGGTGGGGGGGGCGCGGATGTGGACACATGGGTGGGGGGGCGCGGATGTGGACACATGGGTGGGGGGGCGCGGATGTGGACACATGGGTGGGGGGGCGCGGATGTGGACACATGGGTGGGGGGGCGCGGATGTGGACACATGGGTGGGGGGGCGCGGATGTGGACACATGGGTGGGGGGGGCGCGGATGTGGACACATGGGTGGGGGGGGCGCGGATGTGGACCCATGGGTGGGGGGGGGGCGCGGATGTGGACCCATGGGTGGGGGGGGGGGCGCGGATGTGGACCCATGGGTGGGGGGGGGGGCGCGGATGTGGACCCATGGGTGGGGGGGGGCGCGGATGTGGACCCATGGGTGGGGGGGGCGCGGATGTGGACCCATGGGTGGGGGGGGGCGCGGATGTGGACCCATGGGTGGGGGGGGCGCGGATGTGGACCCATGGGTGGGGGGGGGCGCGGATGTGGACCCATGGGTGGGGGGGGCGCGGATGTGGACCCATGGGTGGGGGGGGGGCGCGGATGTGGACACAGGAGTGTGGATATGAAATGGGGAGATGTGAAGTGGGGGATTTCACAATTTATTATATCGTAATTTCATATTAAAATCACAATATTTCCCTCTACAATCACAATCGCACATTTTCCCCAAATTGTGCAGCCCTAGGAGCCAGGACGTCGCCTAATGTTACGTCATCCAACGGGGAAATTTCTAAAGGGGAA